>NC_139354.1:49327327-49404827 GCF_055883805.1 Amblyomma maculatum
ATTGGCGTTCATAGTCTTGAAATCTTACGTGAATCACGAGGAGTTCCACATTACCTTTGGTAGTAGAACCTCATGGGCTTTTTGGCTTACTTACATGATGGGAATGTATAGCCTTAGGCAGAAGTCGAGAAAAAAAGAATATGCTATGCTAAACACATGTAAATTGCATTGTATACATTCTCAATGGAAATTTTACCACCAGGTCCACTGCAGCCTGTCTCATGAAATTCAATATATGCGAAATATTTACTACGCCACAGTTGAAACTTGCTTTGATTGTCTTCACAGACAAAGGAAGAGCATGAAAAGCACTACACACCCTTGTAGTTTGGTGTCTCTGCCCTGTTAAGGTAGTGAAGTTCATACACCACCTTTCTTAAAAAATTATTATTCTCCATGTCTCATTATCGCATTGACCGCATTCTTGAGTCGCTATCATGTCTCCTTATTCTTTCTGCAAGTAGAGCCCCAAAAGAAACTCCGTCTTGGATTACGAGCAAGATAGCCCTACTTTCCCACTGAGCTCTTCTATAACATTCACTGCGCTTACAGCGTCTCTTCCTCTGGTCATAACTGCACCTAGTAACCCATTTTGGAATATCTCTTGCATAAACGTGTGTTCACACTCCGCAATCTCCTCCAACTTCTTGGCAAATAAGTAAAACAAGATTAAAAAGGAGCGGCGACAGCACCCAAGCTTGCGGCGTCCATCTTCCCCCCAGAGGGAAGAAAACAAAACTAATTTGCCCCACCAAATTTTCGTCTGTTCTACCTTTCCACTTCTCTTCTTTAAACAACTCAAACACCACATGGTCCAGGGCAGCGAATCTTGTCTGATGAAGTAGAAAAGACAAGAGAGCAGTGCAAGAGAAGCAGGAAGAATACTGAGTGCATCATGGTTCCATTCACTAGAGTGGCGCACTACAGGACGAAGTCTGAGGAGCATCCACCGTTGTAGCATACCATGCGAGACAGCCACCGCCTACAGGCACCTAAGCGTCGCTAAACGTATGTAGGTAAATGTTTCCATACGCAATGTTAAACTTCTTGAAATGGGATGGTTGAATTATTTCGTTTATTTGCTTCAGGTTCGTGTTCATATTTATTATGGCTAGACAACTTACAGTATATCCTTGAAAGTTTACAGCTAGTTTGTAATCAACATCAGTCTGACAACATTCACTACTGAGAAAAGACGCCTCCTATATCTCAAAAAACATTTATAACATCTGCCAAGCGTAGCTATCATATCTCCGCAGACTTTCGGTTTTCTACCTACCTAAGTTTCACCCTACAGCTTGAAATTTTGCATTCTCTTAAAATCGCTCAGTTGTGCTTGATTTTCATGAACACCAATCAGATACGCTTAGCAAATGTGGTTGCCTTAGAAGTGCGTTACATTCCTTATGTCATTTTTGTTGGCTTCGAAAAAATGAATATTTAATGTGTGACTCGCATTACTCTCCGCTATTTCGTAATCTTAAACTTATTAATGTATTTGTCAAATCAGGCGTTACGCTGCCCACAATTATGCTGGACCCGTTCCTTAGCCACCATGTATCTGCCATTAAAGTGAATTGGATCTCAAGAGACTGCTGATGAGCGTACAAGAAGAGAGTGAAAAGTTTGGGCTTAAACTGAACATTAAAAAGACGAAGATCATGGCGTCTTGCCCTATCAAGTCCTGGAGCATCAATGGACAAGAAGTGGAAGCTGTGACAGATTTTCTGTTCTTGGGCGCCAAGATTACCTCGGAAGGAGACTGCAGCCATGAAATTAGGAGACGCCTGCTTCTGGGAAAGAGAGCAATGGTTAGCCTTGACCGCCTAGTAAAGAGCAGAGACATTAGTCTGCCAACCAAGATCCGTATAACCCGTGCTATGGTCTTTCCAGTTGTGATGTATGGATGCGAGAGTTTGACTGTGAAAAAGGCTGACCGCCGAAGAATTGACGCGTTTGAATTGTGGTGCTGGCGAAGAGTCTTAAGAGTTCCTTGGACTGCCAGAAGATCAAATCAGTCGATATTGTCAACCATAAACCCTGACTGCTCATTGGAGGGTCAAATTCTAAAGTTAAAGCTCAGCTACTTTGGTCATCTGATGAGAAGAGAGGAGTCGCTGGAGAAAGATTTGATGTTGGGAAAGGTTGAGGGTCGCCGGAGAAGGGGTAGGCAGCGAACGCGATGGTTAGATGGCATTCTCGAGGCATTGCAGATGAAGCTATGTGATGTTAAGAAGATAGTGAGAGACCGGAAAGCGTGGCGTGACATGGTCCATAGGGTCACGAAGAGTCGGACACGACTGAACGCCTGAACTGAACTGGTTGTTCCAGCTCTTACGCCCTTCGCTCTTAGGAAGGCTGTAAACTGGTAGTCATGATCTTATAGTAGGAAGCAAATTCCCTTTACCTCATTCGTATAATCTAAATTGTTAGGGCAAATGCTCTAATCCGTATGTCTGAGCCTTACGAGGTCATTAAGAGCATTAAGTACCAAGTGAGTAGCAACTGCAAAACATTATGAAGATAGAGAGTAGGAAACGTACGAGCCTAACGCATTCGAACTCAGAAATTGCTCATAGAAACTGGTAAGAAACCTCGTAAATACAAAACCAAGTACAAAAATTGCGTTGGTAACTGTCACAATGCCAGTCTTTGCATTTCATGTAGCCTTAATCAACTTTTAAACACAAATATTAAATCTTAGCCTTCAAGACTAAGCACATGCCTTCGCAAATGTGCTCGATATAAGTAATGTAAAAGCCTACATTTTTTCATTCTCTGTATGCGCATCTACAGCCTCCATTTGCCTTAAGGTGATGAAATTCATTAAACATAACTAGAGCTTGGCTACCTTTCAAAGTACTGCCTTCGTGTGAGACTGTTCAAAATCTATTTTATGCATTGTAGCCGCGATCTGAAGAACGCAATGGTGGAATCGCAAATTATTTAGACAATTTGCGTTTTCTTCTGGTCAGGAGTTTATTTGTTTTTTTTAATAAAGGACTTCTGTCCTTCACACCAATGGCAAATATTTTCCTCAATGACTTGAACTGAGCCAAATGATTACTTAAATTATCGTTGCTCTAAAGGAGTAGGAGATATCAGGCATACATCGCAAGCATCTCGTTGGTAATCGAAGTATGATCTGATTTAACGCAATTTTTATTAATGCCTTTTTCGTTGTTTGGATCATTGATTTCTATTATAGGCGGTGTGCAAACCGATGGCCAGGCGCCTGGTGACATAATTGAGTAGTACAAGTGCCCATTAATTAAAGCCGAGGACGCGTTCGGGGAAAAAGCGGTCTCCTTCGTCCGGGATGCTGACGAGGCGAACACCAAAAGTGTCAAGCTTAACATTTGGGTGACCCACACGGATCCAGGCTGTGCACGTGCACTTGCAGGACAATCGCGAAAATGAGTTTTGATCGTTCTTCGGCTCCGTTTCATTTGGAAGACACTTGCACATCCAGGAGAATAGCAAGCCGCGTCATCTGCTATCCATGTATTGCTATGCAGTTGCCGAGTCATGTTTTCAGTTTTCGCGGCGTTTCTGCTGTTGCATGAACATCATCCGCTGCCAAGACACTGTGGAACACAGAACGGGACATCTGCAGAGAGGTTTTTCGTGGATAAATGTTCGAAGGCTACAAAAAAACTTGCTGAAATATTGTATTTACTCCTCCCAGCTTGACAAACAATCCTACCGAGAGCGTACTGTTGGAGTTCATTTCGCGTTACCAAGCGGCTTGATATTACTATTTTATGTTTTGCGATAAAAACATCTGAAACAATATCAACTTGTCATCATGAACTTTCTGATGCCCATTAGCTACCATTCGCATTTATGTAAACCTAAAAAATATCGAAGTTACTGAGGAAACCTCTAGTAGGTCACATATCTAGTGCTGTGCCATATCTAGCACTAGATATGTGCCATATGTCACATATCTAGTGCTGTGCCGCACACTTTTGTGAGGTCTAACGTTTAAATTATTTCATATGTATTGAGCGGAAAGTAAAGAGTGATATAGTGAGCATCAGTAACGACATTTAGAGCGAATAAAACATGGAGATCCAAGCGCATGGTGCATACAATTTATCGGTCTATATCGGGGCTGCCCGAGATTTGTATTTCTGACTATTTTTGGGGTTTTATACAAGCGGATAAACCTAGCGAAGCGTAGAATTTATCGAAAGCTTTAAGCACTCCTTTTACCGCGTTTCACCCATTTACAACTCCACACTCTATGAAATGTCTAATCGCCACGATGCAGTTCATTGTTCCTGCTAATCCCTATGGTATTTTTGAAACACGTTGCTCTTATTTAGACTTCGCCTTTAGAGCTAAATATGAATTCCTTGTTGGGCCCTGTTCGTATCGATCAATGACAAGGCCTACTTTTATAAGCTTGAACTAACCATCCTTCGTGGCCTATGACAACCGTGTCTGTCTCCGAAGAACATGCCTTGGATACAACTTCCAACCCCACTCAAACATATATCAGTTTTGATTTCGAAGCAATCATTTTCCATCGATTATGAATCTTTCTTGAGAAACTTGACCTCAGTCTGAATATTTGAACCTGCTCCTGAGTTTTAGTGTTTCGTAGGGAGTTCTTGATCAAGGCCAACAACAACTACGAGGAGGTCGGTTTTCTGTGATACGGTACACTAATCAACATCGCGTTACCTGCTAATTCGGCCGATAAAGCGTTGTAAATACAAAGGAGTAGTTTTGGCACGATGTTGCAGCGCATTGCGCAGGATGTCTCACATCTCGAGCAGCGTTGCAATGCGCATAATGAAATCAGCTTAGAAAAAAAAATTCAACGTAACCGAGAAACAAAACAAAAACAGCATATATTATGTTTAATTTATTTCCCAACTGACAAAGCATACACACAATAAAGCGGGGTTCCACTTCCCAGCTGGTCATTTAGCGCCTGTTTGTGAGAGGCACTTGGCGGCTATATGCATTAGGTCCTCCAAGATGGCTCCATCATCAATGTTTTCACTTGCGCACAAAAGCGGCGTCTAATTTTATGCCAGAGGCCACCATAGAAGATGTTGGCAAGAATTAAAAAAAAAAAACTAAAATCGCAGCTCCGAACGTCGCCTAACACGCAGCGAAAGATCAGCAGCAGCGACTCGTCTCCCGGAAATTCTTTAGAAAACGACCGCTAAGCAGTTCGTATTGGTGCCTCTCTAGGCGGGGAACGGGAAGTGCAGTACAAGCCTCATACTTGTTTGCATAAAACTACCGTTATTAACGAACCCTATACATATCGCTCCCCAGTTTGTCACGTTTCAAGTCCCGTCTCTCTTCGGGGATGTCTTTATTGCGTATATTGTACCTCTCTAGACCACTCGCCAACAAACTGCGAAATTAATAATTTAGTTTTCTTGTCTTTAGTATCCTTTTTTTTGTGAATTAGAAAATAGCGGTATTGAAATTTTATAACTATACCATTTTAGCAATGCTTATAAGCACTTATTTATCTATTCGCCGTTACCGTCGAAATATCTCAAATGCCCTCCACCGCTGCGTTATGTTTACTTGTGGTGCGGTATATATTGGTGCATAACAGTTGTTCTCAGCTATGGATATCTCGGGCACCCCATATAGACGAGTGGTGGGGGACCCGTTGAGAACGGCTAGGCGGCGCCCTGGAATTACGATTGTCTCATGGCTAAACTGGCCTCTTAAAAGGCGCACTTTATAAGTCAGCGCGACGCAGCCTTCAGAAGACGCGGGAAAGAGGCGATGCTTCCGCAGGGGTATGCATTCCCCTAGAAGGGAAGGGGTTTAACACCTGAGGCCCTTTAAATTGCAGCGCCTAACAGCAGTGCGGCAACAGCTCGTGTTTCTTGATGCCGGTATCATGAAACACCGTACACGCTCTCTTTTGCGCGCGCTTTTCTCTCCATGGTCAATTATTATTACTTTTAATTTCAGAAACTTAGACTTAACTTAGAACAATTGTGCTTTAAACCTGAAAAGCTGTCTGGCCCGGCCATAGCTATCGTGGTACGTTTCTCTGTGTGTGTGTGTGTGTGTGTGTGTGTGTGTGTGTGTGTGTGTGTGTGTGTGTGTGTGTGTGTGCGTGTGCGTGTGCGTGTGCGTGTGCGTGTGCGTGTGCGTGTGCGTGTGCGTGTGCGTGTGTGTGTGTGTGTGTGTGTGTGTGTGTGTGTGTGTGTGTGTGTGTGTGTGTGTGTGTGTGCGCATGCGTGCTGGGGAGTGTGTGCGTGGATTTCCGAAAATCTCTTTACGCCCCCCCACTCGAGAAACACCGGTGTAGAGGTTCTTCGTTTCAATAACTAAACTAAATGAGTATTGACATAATGCTTTCTTCCTTATTCAGAAAATATAATGGCGATTTAACCTAGTTTTTTTTTTTTTTTGTAGCGCACTTAGGCCATTTTTCTTCTTTCGGCATGCGCTTTATATACAAAATATACTTGTTCACGTAGATCACCTTGATCTGTTTGGCTACATTATATTGCTTCGTAATGTCTATAAAGCCTGGATGCAGATGGTTTAAGGCATGGAAGTTCTGCAAGTTGATCATAAGCACGCTTTTTTTATTTTTTTCTAGGTTCAATGACTCAAAACATCGCAATTATGGAGAAAGCATTTGATTAAAAATTCATGTCATCATGTATCTGTTTCTTGGCACTGACAATACTTTTTGTGCACCTCACTTTTTCGATGAGTGTGGATACTTGTTGCACACCCAATAAGACGTGCGTGGGGTACGTCAAGCACTTTCCTCCATATAATAGAATTATTCGATACGTAGGATTACGGCTGATTGTGGTATTTTGGCAAGACGTTTTTGTACGTTCAGCCACTTAAATAAATACAAGCTACAACTGCACTGACGAATACTGTAAGGCCTTTACCTTTTCTTTTAATTAACAGCTATAATGACGGAATTAAACGTTTCGGGAACGACTAGTGTAGAAAGTTTAAGCATCAATAGCGCTTTGATCACGCATAGGTGTTGCTTTATTGTGACTTTTACGAAAGCGTTGCTGGCAATAGTATCAAAACATCATCAGTCATAACACGTAGGTTAGGAAAAGGTTAAACCAATTTTCAAGAGAAAACATATTGCGGGAAAGTTAAATTAATAATTGTTAATGTTTAATGTCACACACGTGTTTTAAAATATAGTTTCTTGTCAAGCCTACCTTTTTTGCTGCTGCGAAAACTTTATGAGCGCTGACACGGGGACAGAGTAGGTGAGGAAGGACAAGCGCTACTAAGAACTGAAATTTATTTGAAATATACACACAAACGACAACCATAAGCGCATGCACTCCTCACAAAAGAAACCAGACGTTGGGAAATCAGTTTCGAAAATTCGCTTTCATGCATATTTGCTTATAAATACAATACATGCGCACGTGCTTCTTTTCTTATTAATACAATAGGCTTCACACTATTCCTCTGTAAATTTATCTTGACGTTTGTATATATCTCGTGCTGTGTTGTAAAAGTAGTACATGCTTTTTAATTTAGCGCATTAGACACACTTGGACTTTTAAGATGACAGTCTCTAGTATAGGGCCAAATCGGATGGAGGAGCTCCAGTCAAAGACATTTTCTGCTGGCGTAAGCGCTTGTTAAATAATTTCCAGCTTTGGCCTATATAGCTCTTGCCGAATTTAAAAGGTATGCCATAGACCTCAGCCTCCTAGCGTGGCAAAAAGCGCCACTCATGTTTCACTTGGCTGGAATTTGTTCATTAGCTTTCTTGTTTCTGTTCTCTGGCTCTTTTCTCAACAATAGCACACATTTTTCTTAGCCTATTAAGAGACGAAAACACACCTTAACCCCATATCTAATGCAAAATGTTCAGGTCTAAGGGCGACCTGATGGGTGTATCTTATTCACTGCATACTTCTTTCAATCTATATATATACCTGAATATTTTGAAACAAATTTCACATGTTAGTTCTGCTTGTCTTTCCTTCTGCTCATTGTCCCCTATCGCAACGCTGATGAAGTTTTCGAAGATGCACTAGCTCGCTAAAATGCCTGTCCTTATACTGCTTGCGCGCCGCCTGTACCGCTGCAGCTCAGTACGATGCCGGGTTTGCCGGTGGGCGCCGTTTTCTGACGCTGACTTTAGCTTTTCAAAAACGCAGAAGCTTGTGAGCCTCATTTCAGAGAGAAGATAACGGCTGCCGTTTTGTAATTTAAAACTCCGGCATCAAAGTCATAAGGTATTCGAGATACCCGTATATTGTGCAGGCTGAAACTGCTTCACACTGGCCGGAGCTGCGTTTTCGGAAATTTCTGTGTGGTCGTTATCCACATTGCTAGAGAGAAAAACAGCTTGTGCGATGAGAAAAGTGCAGAGCTTGAAAACACCATTATATAAAAAGTATATGTATACATATATATATATATATATAAATATATATATATATATATATATATATATATATATATATATATATATATATATATATAGAGAGAGAGAGAGAGAGAGAGAGAGAGAGGAAATGAGGGTGCTCGTTATAATACATGAAGGAAAGAAGCCAACAGTCGGCGAGGCCAAGGAAAGCATGGGGGATTATGTTTTGTCTTATTATTATTTTTTTTTACTTGGATAATCACAGAAATGAGTAATGTAATCTGCTTCGGGGAAAAATAATTAAACACAAAGTAGAAGAAAAAACAATGTACCGATGGTGGGGACCGAACCCACGACCTCCGAATATCGAGTCCGGTGCTCTTCCAACTGAGCTACATCGGCGCTGCCCCCCCCCCCCCCCCTGCTACATTCTCGGGACATCACACAGCACATGGGCTCCTGGCTTTTTCCTCCATCGAAAAGTGGCCGCCGAGGCCGGGATTCGATCCCGCATCCTTCGGAACAGTATACAAGCGCCGTAAAAACTGCGCCACCCCAGAGGGGTTTATACACCCAAACCCAAACCTACTCGTCCTGTGATACTATAGGCCGAACGATAACCCTTAGATTTGTCTAAATTAAGTGCCACACCTAATTCCGCGCAAAGCAGTTCAAGAAAATAAAAAGCCACGAGTACGCTCTTTTTGTCAGAAGTAAAAGAGTGACGTCATCAGTATAGACCCATACCTTAATTTCACATTGAGTCATGAAGAAACCTCGAATAGCAGCGCGAGTAATGCTGACGCAATGGGCCTCAAGGCAGAGGAAACACCTCAAGGGCTGCAAGGAACACCCTTGGCGAGCTGATTTCACTACATTCGGTTTGGCTAGTTCTTAGTTGCATCCTGTTATTGGACTCCTTATAGCCGAGCCTTACGCTCTTGAGCAAATATCACCAATAATTGCATGCTGCAATGTCGCGAATAAGAAATCGAGACGGACATTATCACGTGTTCGCTGGTTATCTGAATAGCAGCTACCTGGCCAGTCTCGTCGGACACGTACTCTCTATAATAACAAATCTGCTAGTAGAGATATTGTCTTGTATGCTGCGGCCTGGACTACCACAAACCTGGTGCATTCTTTTTAAGTGCGTGGCTACCAGCTGCTTGCAGCCGCAAATGCTCTCAGTGAAAATTTTGTAATGCCATTGCAGAGGAAAATTGGACGATGACTTTTAACAGTCTTCAAGCAATTACTACATTTGCTTTTTGGTATGCATATAGAGAAGAGAAAGTGGCAGGCAGAAATAGAGCATCATATAATGCTTGGAACATTTCCAACAAACCAGGTGCAATGCAAAAAAGTTTTATAAACCTCGCTTGTAATACCATCCGGCCGTGGGATTTCTGACGCTCCTATTAAAAAATATCTTTTATATCTTCTAAACAGATTGGTGCCTCCACTACAGACATTCTGCTCATCATCAAGTTTAGTGACTGCTTCTAGGTAGCAACGGTAATCAGATCTCATATTTTGTCACATACAACACCTAAAAA
The DNA here is from genome assembly GCF_055883805.1 of Amblyomma maculatum. Classification (NCBI taxonomy): domain Eukaryota; kingdom Metazoa; phylum Arthropoda; class Arachnida; order Ixodida; family Ixodidae; genus Amblyomma; species Amblyomma maculatum. The sequence continues at coordinate 49,337,255 of NC_139354.1, forward strand.
GATTCCGATATGATTAAAAAAAAGAATGAAGAATCCGGGCGCGTCACTGAAGGTGAAAGCACTGTTGAATTTTCAACGTTTCCTTTCATTAGTTAGGTCCCGTCCAAGTTTATGTTCGAATAAAAAGTTATTCCATTTATACCTTCTTTAGGCCCGCTTATACATTTCGGTACCAAATTGCTGAAAATCTGCTTTAAAATTATTGATTTCTTCCGTATAACCCAAAGGTTGAACTCTATCTAGTTCATAGAACTAAGAACGCGAATACATATAGCTAATTAAGGTAATACCCTTTGAGTAATTCGATCCTTGCTAAAGCTTAAATATCGAAATTCTTTGTTGTCTAAATTTGTCCAATTTTGTAAAACAGAGAGATAATGCGCGACCATATGTCTTTCAAGCAAGCAGATACAGCAAGCTCAAGATTCCAGACTGAGAAAAGACAGTTTTTCCTTTGCCACACCTCCCAGCAATGGTGCAATATGCAATGACTGTACTTTTCTATCTGGACAGCCACCATGCGGCGACTGACGAAGAAAATAGGTCGCACTCAGTAAACAAAAACATGCCTAAACCGCCTAGTGAAACATAATCCTGTCAAGTCGATCGTTACATGAACAAATGAAATGATTATAAAAATACGGTCAACCTCACTTCGTCCACATCCACAAGGCTGCATTCAGACTCTAAGTCAGTAAGTAAAGCAGCACTAAGATCACAATCCACTAATCCACAACAACTTCTGCTTACGGCGGTCATGTATCTGAAAATCTAGAGCCACTTTGCTGCTTCGCACTTTGTATCGAAATCCCAATAAACATGCTTAACCCTCCTCCTGACTATCACAGGGTCCACCAATGTTCCATACCTTAATAATGCCTTCCTTTTTACAGGTACAAAATATTTTAATTCTCTGTACTAAGTGTTTGTCGTCATCTTGGAAAAATGCAATTTTCGCTAGTTACAGAGGTATGAGAAAAATAATGCTTGTCGTATTGCATGTTTGTGCTTCACCTGCTTTCAGCGGGACAAGTACGCCATTGAATGCTTTTTTGTTCAAGCGTGTCGCATGTGTAAACACTCAAGAAAGCATCACGCGCTATGAAGTTGCCTCTGCATATTTCAATATTGAACGATATGTTTCAGATATTATCAAACCTACTTTGTCGTCCGCCAGCAGAACTACGTTCTTCCTTGCAATTTCTCGTTGATAACTGCTCATCAGTCGCAGATATGAAGATAATTGCTAGAATGGACAATCTGCAGCGATTTCAGCTTGTAATAAGAAACGCCCTCCAGTGGACGAACGCTCAAAGGCTATTCCGGGCGCTTATCTACTTGCTAGAGCACCTTTCGGTGGGTTCATATGTTCAAGGTATTTGTGCAATGTAAAAAATTGTAAATGAAGTTGTGTATGCTTTAATGCTTATTTATCATGCTAGTATGTTCCGGCATGGTCACTCTAAGTTTGCTTCAAAATCTGTACGGCGTGTGTTCAGAAACAATATACTAACTGGATATGTTATTTCAGGCATATGAGCTCCATACCGCAACGATCCGTCTAAATTATTATCCATACTTTACCTGTATGTCTGGTTCGAGATATCTAAAATGATCTTTCCGGTATTATCTCTATATCAGATCTGTCTCTCAAGAATCACCTCTACACCGGACAGGTCCTACTGAATTGAGATCGATACCAGACTGGGTCTATTCAGTTCGACCTCCATGCCGGAAATGGCCTGTTTTGTTTCAGCTTTATATCCGATGGGTCTGTCCGGACGGATACGTACACAAAGAAGTGAAAACCTGCTTAATCTTTATTAAGGACGGGTCACTCCGCCAATAAATTGAAACCAGATAATACAAGTTCGCTAAAACCCGGTTTGACGTGATCCCAGGTTTTTCACTGAGGATGCCCCAATATTGGTGCGAGGCACGAACCGATGGAAATAATATTCTACTCCACAAACGGCATTACGTATGCTGCATGAACAGTCAGTTAAGATACGTCTTCAGCTGATCTAATCCGGCAGACCCGTTAATGTTTTCAGCGCTACCAAGTTTCATGTTTCTATACCGAGATTCCATAAGAAGATGTCCGTCGATATCAGAACCGAGCGCTGCCCAAGCTTTGGATCTCTAGTCAGATACTTCTTCCATTGCCCACCAGTACACATTCATATGGCGTAGCCTAAGCGGGTCTGTATATCCGTGTCGCTGGTGGCAACTTGTGCCGCATACACCACGCTCCTGCTCAAGATAATTAGTCATGCAGGGGATGTTGAGAATAGTGTGACAGCACCATTTATATTGAGAAATGTATCAAAATAAAGTATGCGAAAAGAGGGTGCGAATTATACTTGGCTAAGCCGCGTGAAACCGATGTAATAGGTTTTCAACCAACATTTTACTGACCAAAAATGGGGAACATTTCTGCCGCGCAAGAATAACTGGTAAAAATAAAATGGAAGCTCGCCTGAGTAAAAGGAAAGAAGACTTTGGTGAAACATTACGAATCTGAGACCCGGCAACTGAGTCAGCAAGCCTGGAGATCTGTAAACACCATTCGCACTCTTATGGCTAACGATGCATTTATGAGCACACAATCTAGTTATTGTTCCTTTTTTCTCGCTTGAAAGTTAAAAAAGCGTTGATTTTATGCATATCAAAAGAAAACCATCTGCAAACAGTAGGATACATTTGCACTGCTAGTGATTCTGTACATAGTCTCGCTATTATTCTTACTATAGAATCATTCATGCTTGTTGAATGCACCTTACAGACGGCAACACGAAGACTGCGAAGGAGTGATGAATTTGTTATCTGTGTCGAAGATAAGCACGACGAAAGAAGCGTGTTCTGCTTAGCCCTTGAAATGAGGCGAATTCTATTTCATGTCATCAGTGCCATTGTACCAGCCTTGGAGGAAGAGCAGGAAGAGTGGTAATAGCTGAGTAGTAATGGTAGCATGATGGCTACAGCACTAATTCAGTAAAATATGTACGTCTACTGGAAGCAACGAACACATTCTAATGGAAACATATGCACAGAAAGAGTAATTATATTTACAGGTATTCAGAATGGAATAACTGACAGAAGTGCGGCCGAACAACGCTAGACTATCGTTGCAAAACACGGAAAACACTTCTTCGCTTTACACGCAGAACAGTACGTTTTCCTTATTATTGTACCTTGACGACGTATATACAATGGGGAGAAAATGTTATTCTTAAAATGCATTTATTTAGGTCTTAATGAAGAGGCGTATAAATTACAAAAATGCTTCAAGTAGAAAAGCTGCATTTATAGATTGCTTGCTGACATTTCGGATTGATCCCACAGGTGTCCGGGTAAGAGCTTCACTTCGTTCTTTGGCTTTATTTACGCTTTGCCGATTCTTTAGTTAAAACGAACTACTTCCCAAGCTAACTTCATATCCCTGCTGGCTTTTGAATTTATTTTTCTTTCATTTGAAGCAGCTGCGTAGCTCCACCTGTATGACGATTCTATAACACTTCGTCAAGTGTAGAGATGACACTGGCCTACAATAAACAACATTCTGTTTAATACTTGCACACATATTAGGGCTTCGCGACCAAAATTTTATTCCGGATCACTCGAAGATTGACCTCGCCCAAAATATTATCCAGGTGTGATGGAGCCTAGTTCAATGGCAAACATGCGAGGGGGTTCGAGCCTACTTCTAAATTCGTTCAAGGTCTCGGCCAAATGCGATCTAAATTGATTGCCAATTGTACTGAACCACGCTCAGGCCGAAGGTGATGTCAAACTTTAAGCCGGGTAAATCTAAACTTAATTAAAGCCAAAGTGAACCGAAATTTTATGCAAATGCGATACCCCCGCAGCATCGTATAGTCCTGAAACAATTTACCTGTATAACACGAAAAATTGATCACTACCGAAATTATTCAAAATTTATATCCAAGTTAATAATCGCATTTGATGTGCACATTAGAAGCAAAATCGGGCTGGGCCATGCCAAAATGCCGCCTCGATGAAAGAAAAAATCAGACCAAGTTTATTATTCTGACAAGAGAAGTACAACAAATGATACCAAGACCAATGAAAACATGCAAATCGGCCGATGCCAACTGAACAATTCGGTCAGGGTCATCCGGAAACTAACCTAAAAATTATGGTGCCACGATTGATATTTAACTGGAACGGGGGCGCCCAGTCTTCGGTAAAAAATGGTCCGTGTCACATGCAAAATTGTCGTCGTCTAAAAAGCAATCGAAATTGATGTCTAAGTAGAATGGAACGAGCCCAGTTTTTTTTATGTGTGTGCAAAAACACTTTCCCTGCCATCAGTAAAATTCGTCCAGGGAGCCGCGAAGAAGCATGAAAATAAATACACTAAGCGTAGGTTCTTTTCGCGAGTGGCTGTAGTAAACACGCCAAACAGCTGTGTGTGCTGGTTTTACCGCTTTTTTGTCATCATTTATTGTAGCTTCAGATCTATCATACTTTGCAAAAAAACTGGGAGAAGGTTTATAACTTTTACTTCCATTGACAGAGTGAAGTCATGTGCTGTTGACTACGGATTCGAAAAGGTGGATGCCCAAGTCGACTTCGTCGAAACCAGTTTAATTTTGTTTCGCACAAACAAAACAATTGCAAGCTGATACGTAAATTTTATTGAACTGCGCCACAACAATTACAGTTGCATCTACAGGTACTTTACATGGCAATGACAGCCAGATGGTCATACACGACAAGCTGCAAATGCTCCCCTATAAATAGTGTTTTTGAACCTCAGCATAAGGTGCCATGAAACTAAATTATTGGTGTCATTATAATTACTACAAGCCTGCGCTTTTAATATCGGTGTGATCTGTACAAATAGAAAAGCCGCAAAATGTGCTAAACAAGAGGCTATCTAGAAAGAAGCGAATAGAAATCCACTCTTCCTTATTTCTTCGAAAACATTGAGCGCTAGCAGACGCAATGATCATTTTCATTTAGTTTACCTTAAGAAATACTTCCTCGGAAGTACTATCAGCTTTCTCACTTGAAATATTCACAGGTATACCCTAAATAAATATTGTTATTATTAGATTATGTCCGCACAATAATTGGTACACTCTCTCACTCTAAACAACCTAGTGATGACTGCTTATTAGTCTTCCTCCTGTCAGGAAATTTGAAGAGCATTCAGAACAATTATTTAGTAAGTGACTTTTTGATATATCGGATTTAAAGCGAAAGCTTAACTACGCTAGTTTGAGCCGGTCTTGGCGTGAGCCTATATTGAACTTTATTTTCACTGTCAAGGAGCAGGACGAAAAACTTTGCTATGAAGTTCCCATGCGTACAGCAAAACAATTGGGGTAGATTACAGCGTCGTGTACGACTGGTGACTCTGCGATGCTGCTCGTGTTTGGTTCGAAAAAGTTATCCTCCGTGATTATATTTCGAGACACATTTCTCTGTGGTCATCGGTGGAGAAGTGTGAAAGATAGTGCGCCTCTTATTTCCTGAAAACCAATTTGAAACGTCGCCTTTTCCTGCTTTACATAAAGACGCTAAAACAGCAAACAAGAAAAGTGCTAGCTAAATCCCAGCTCACTCAGCAAGAGGAGGCGACGGAAATCGACTAAGAACTTATAATGAATATCCAACTAGAAGCTATGATGAGAAAGATACAAGAATGCATTCCGACCATAGTATCGCGACAGATAGGCAAAGGTGTTGTCGGCTGGCAAGTATGCCGAGTATTCATAAGGCAAGTATGCCATATCAAACATATGACGGCTCGCTAGCATGCAAGTATGCCCTAGCCGTCATGATGCTTAGGGTGCTCAGTGATGACGAGAAGGAGCACCACTATCCACTCCAGGATAACAACACTCTCCAGGTATAACATGGCGGGACGATATAAATAGAATCCCATAGGTTTAAAACAGTGGAATATTTAAGGTTTCAAACTGGGGACTAAAAAATCCGACCTTAAGATACACGTGTGCGCGTATGATCAATATCCGACAGTGGTGACCGTCAAGGAAGCGGACGGGAAACCGAGCCACACAAACTACAAAACGTTCCAACTCAACCCCCCAACTAGTGTCTTCATGCACAAAAATTTTGCAGCAAAAGTTTGAGATCTGAAATTACAAGATAACATTTCATAAGTGATCGTGTCTCTCCTGCCGATCAAGAAGGAGGATCTCCGGCTCCATATCCTGAACGTTTATTGCCCACCCAAATAGAAAAAACGTAACCTCCACATAACTGAGCCGAGCTATTAGGGAAGCGGGCGAGACCTCCTTCTTGGGACGGTAGATTTCAACGCGCACATCTCTTAATAGGGCTGTCGCTGGGAGGGGAAACGACCCAGGTAGCACCAAACATTAGAATAATGTTATAACTTTGTTATTTAAGTTGCCTGAATGTTGCTTAAAATTCTTTGACATAAAAATAACATTAGTAGAACATTCAAAGAAACGTTTTACTAATATTGACTTTTGAATGTTATGATAATGTTACTTATCATGTTGCATTGTAAATATTATTTTAATGGTACAAACAAATATTTTGTAATATTGTCTCCGAAAGTTTAAAGTAATATTGTATTATAACTACAAAAAACATAGCATATATATTTCAAACGCTGAATCGCAGCACTTTTGCCCTTTTTATTCCAGTAACCATGTTTTTTCAATAACACTTCTTTGCAACTAGAGCTTTGAGATGATGCCCACCGTAGAATGCACGTGCGCCCTAATATTTTACAAGAAAGTATTGCTTATTATCCATTCACCACTATCACTCATGGAACATCACTCGGCGATGGATATAAAAGTTTGACTCTAGGCTATTTGTTCAGAGGTGAGTGTAGAAATGGTGCTGTATTATGGAGTTGTGCTGTATTGTGGTCTTTGTAAAGCGTGGAAGCTGTGTACCATCACGAGCAGTGGGCTTATATGCTCGTGCAAGGTTGCTCTACTTTTTCACGAATGTTACATTTATGTTGCATAAATATTATATTTATGTTGTTTAAATGTTTATAGAAACATTATACCAACATTTGTATGTAACACTGCTAAAACTTTAGAAAAAAAGGACATTCACTTCTCGTCGATGCCGGCTTTGAAGTGGGGACCGCGGTCGATAATAAGATCTCTTGGGAGTTTGTGGCGCAAACTTGCCAGGAGCAGGTAACAGAAAATATTAGCGGTTGCCGCTATTTCTGGCTGCCATCTGATATTATCGAGTCGGGTACCGTATTATCGAGTCGGGTACCGTATTACCGTATTATCGAGTCGGGTACCCGTCGTAACCCCTATACAACGATTCCTGTTGCGTGATAGCGTAAGTTTTCATAGAAGGTAATTCCCACTTTCTCAAATTGTACATGTTGCCCACACTAGGTGAAGCTGGCTGATTGGAATGTTGTGAAGCGTTTATAGGGGGTGATACTGAGAGCACCTGGCAACGCGCATTTTTTCATCATCAGACTAGTAGAAAGAGGCCGGCGCGAAAGGCAGTCTGCGAAAGCACTATGGGACTACATTTGTATGTGATGCCAAAGTAACACCCTTTCTAGATGGAGTACCAATCGTACAAGGCACCCACAGGTGTTCATAAGGTTAACTACAACCAGCAGATGAATGAGGATCTTGGCCGACGGCGAACGGAAGTCACTAGACATAGGTTTAATGGGGTTCAATGGCCCAAGTTCATAAAGGCAGGAGGAGAACACTGCGTAATGAGGACGGCAGCTATGCATTCCTTCTCTATGATCACATATGTAACTCCGCTTTGGCTTAACGAGAAATCAAATCGGGGAGGCAATAGGATCCTCCTTCACAGCACTGAACGAGAACCTCAACAATGACAAAATTAAGTGCGTCAGTTTGACCTTGTGTTGGCGCTTATGAGTGTGTCGGAGCACAGCATGTGATAAAAAAAATTGAAGCTATGGAAGGGACAATCCCATCGTCCGAGCCTGCAGTTTTACCAACGGGATTGAAGCTTGCCTCCTGTGAACCCGATGCGCCCCACGTCGTTGCTTTGGTCACAGATGCTACGAGTGCCACCGTACCTCTGCCTGCTGATGAAACTTCGATCTTCTGTATGATCAGCGCCGATCTCAGCTCACTTCAACGCTGTACTCTTGTGGATATTCTTCCATCTTTTTCGCCTATGTTTGACTTTTCTTAAACAGATCGACCGACCTCTCGCCCTGCACGTCGGACCCATCATAACATCGACATTGGTTCGGCTCGTCCCATTCGTCAAAAGCCATATCGCGTGTCCCCATCTGAGCGCAAAGTTATTCATGAGCAAGTGGAGGACATGCTACGGAAGAAGGTGATACAGGAGTCATCTAGCCCCTGGGCTGCCCCTGTTATTCTTTTACGCAAGAAATACGGTTCGTGGCGATTCTGCGTCAATTATTGGCATCTAACTTCTGTTACGAAAAAAGACGTCTATCCTCTTCCTCGCATAGATATGCCCTCGACTGCCTCTCTGGTGCGTCCTATTTTTCTTGTCTTGATCTCAGATCTGGCTACTGGCAAATTCCAATAGACCCTGCGGATAAGAAAAAAACAGCCTTCGTAACGCCAGATGGCCCTCATGAGTTTAATCTTATGCCATTCGGGCTATGTAATGCGGCAGCCACATTTGAACGCTTTATGGGCACAGCGTGGCTTAAAATGTCGTCATATTTGGGAAATCCTTCCTAGAACACAATGACCGTCTAGTACGCGTCCTGAATTGTCTGCACAACGCCGCCCTAATTCCGAACTCGAAAAAGGGCCGCTTTGGAGAGCGCCAAGCGCTTGTGCTAGGACACCTTGTCAATGGTGATGGTGTAATGCCGGATCCCCAGAAAACTGCCGCTGTTGAGTCTTTTAAACCCCCGCAGACAGCGAAGGAGTTGCGCAGTTTTTTATGGTTGTGTTATTATTTTACACGCTTTATACATCACTTCGCTGACGTCGCTTACCCGTTGACGTGCTTTCTCAACAAAACTTTTGACTGGACACCAGACTGCGACGCGTCATTTCGTCAACTGAAGTTTCTTTTAATATCGAAACCCATCCTACGTCACTTGGATATTGCTGCAGTGACAGACGTTTGTACGGACACTAGTGGAATCAGTCCCGGGGCAGTCCTTGTCCAACGGCACGATGAACGAGAGCATGTTATCGCGTACGCAAGTCGTACCCTGAGCAGGCCGGAGCGAAACTACACAGTCACCAAACAGGAATGTCTGGCTGTAGTTTTCGCTGTGCAGCGTTTCCGTTGATATTTGTACGGACGGTCTTGTACTGTCGTAACTGACCATCAATCACTCTGTTGGCGGCGGAACCTTCGAGACCCATGTGGTCGCCTCGCACTCTGGGCCCTCCGGTTACAGGAATATGACTGCCGTGGTGTACAAAAACGGGAGGCGTCATGCAGACGCAGATTGTCTTTCTAGGATGCCAATGGCCACGACTGGACTTGACAGCGATTATTTTGACAATTATATATCGGCCCTCGAGCCAGCGTTCCCCGACACGAATGTTTTCAAAACGAAACAGCAAAATGATAGCAGTCTGCAGCCTCTCTCTGCCAACGCCCAAGCCACCGTACCTATAAGCCGTTTTAGAGCGCAGCTCTTTGGCGTCCGTTCCTGGGTTTCGCGTCGGCGTCGGCCTCGTAACCAGCTCCGCCCCCCTTTCATCCCCCCAGCGCTAGCAGCGACCGACTGATACCGCTGGATGCCGCTGACGCCGCTAGAGAGTCAAGATAACGTGACTGCATAGAACACCGTCGCCGCCATGCAGAAAGAGGAGGGGAGGGTCCCCCCGCATCGGCGGCGTTGTCCCTGAAACCAAATCCGCAGCTGGGGTTGACTCACTATCGGCGTCAGCAGCATCAGTCAGTGGCTGCTATCTCTTCCCTCCTCCCTTTATCGCGTTGTCCGCTTGCTGCTCGCGCTTCTGCCCCCATCGTTTGCCGCTGGGTGTACACGCCGCCCCCCTCCCCCCTCTTCCTGCGAGTCTGCGGTTGTCAAAGCGCCGGCTCGAACTTAATTCCTTTCTTCGCTCCTCCTCCAATGCAACCCCTGTGCGGTGGCAATCAGAGAGCCAGATCGGTGGCGGCGGATCTGTATATGTGCACCGCCCGAGCCGAAATTGCCGCTGCCGTTTGCCACTGCGAAATTATCTGCCAGTTCTTTCTGAGCCATGAGCGAGACGACCGGTGGAAGTCCTTCGTCTGCTGCTGCTGCTGCTGCTGCTGCTGCTGCTGCTGCTGCTGCTGCTGCTGCTGCTGCTGCTGCTGCTGCTGCTGCTGCTGCTGCTGCTGCTGCTGCTGCTGCTGCTGCTGCTGCTGCTGCTGCTGCTGCTGCTGCTGCTGCTGCTGCTGCTGCTGCTGCTGCTGCTGCTGCTGCTGCTGCTGCTGCTGCTGCTGCTGCTGCTGCTGCTGCTGCTGCTGCTGCTGCTGCTGCTGCTGCTGCTGCTGCTGCTGCTGCTGCTGCTGCTGCTGCTGCTGCTGCTGCTGCTGCTGCTGCTGCTGCTGCTGCTGCTGCTGCTGCTGCTGCTGCTGCTGCTGCTGCTGCTGCTGCTGCTGCTGCTGCTGCTGCTGCTGCTGCTGCTGCTGCTGCTGCTGCTGCTGCTGCTGCTGCTGCTGCTGCTGCTGCTGCTGCTGCTGCTGCTGCTGCTGCTGCTGCTGCTGCTGCTGCTGCTGCTGCTGCTGCTGCTGCTGCTGCTGCTGCTGCTGCTGCTGCTGCTGCTGCTGCTGCTGCTGCTGCTGCTGCTGCTGCTGCTGCTGCTGCTGCTGCTGCTGCTGCTGCTGCTGCTGCTGCTGCTGCTGCTGCTGCTGCTGCTGCTGCTGCTGCTGCTGCTGCTGCTGCTGCTGCTGCTGCTGCTGCTGCTGCTGCTGCTGCTGCTGCTGCTGCTGCGGCAGCAGCAGCAGCAGCAGCAGCAGCAGCAGCAGCAGCAGCGATCCCAAATGCCAACTTCTTGGCATTTGGGATCGGTTCGAACACTCCACCGTGCTCAAGATTTTTCTGGCCCAGAATGGCTCGACCATTGAACAATACGTTGCCAGTTGCAAGCAATGTCATCGCCACATACATCCAACTGCAACTCCATCTGGCTTGCTGCGCCCTGTGAAGACCCCGACAGCTCCGTTTGATCAAGTAGGCATTGACCTCGTAGGTCCGTTTCCGAAGTCTGTGGATGGAAATCGCTGGATTGTAATCTGCGTGGACTATCTCACACGTTACTGTGAAACCGCCGCTCTTACATCTGCTACGGCGCATCAGGTGTCGCTTTCCTTGCTGCACTCAGTCATCTTACGACACGGGCCGCCACGAATTGTCATCACGGATCGGGGCCGACAATTCACTGCTGATGTTGAAGAGCTCATGCGTTTATGCGCCGTAACTTTCCGACATTCGACGCCATACCATCCCCAGACAAATGACTTGAGTGGGCGCGTCAACAGAACGCTTATCAACATGCTAGCCATGCATGGTGACGCAGGGCATGAGAACTGGGACACCATACTACCCTTCATCACGTATGCGTTTAATACCGCCATGCATGAGGCGGCTGGGTAGAGTCCATTTTTCCTGCTCTATGCCAGACCACCACGCTACTCCCTGGATAATATCCTTCCCTTCACAAGCCGTGAAGACCCCTGCCTGGCTGAGACCCTCTGTCTCGCCGAAGAAGCTCGGAGCATCTCCCGATTACGGTCTGGTGCTTCACAAGAACGTTCTAAAGTGCGATACGATGCCAGTCACCGGCGGGTCACGTACTCTGAAGGGAATTTAATCTGGCTATGGCGTCCAATTCGGTGCCGTGGCTTACATCAAAAACTCTTGGCCCACTATGACGGCCCATATGTGGTTGTCAAACGTATCAGTGATTTAACTTATGCAATCGCCCGCCTGACAGCATCGGGTCGTCGGTCTGCCAAAACCGAACTATGTCATGTTGCCCGCTTGAGGCCGTGTCAGCCTCGCATGACTCACGAACACGCCCAGAGGGCTTAGGCTGAGTAGGGGGGAAATGTCATGCCACTGACGATGAGGAAGGATTGTGCTGGTCTGGGAGAAGAAGAGGATAATGCGTTGGTGCTGCAGGCTAGTGGGCTTCACCTTATCCCACTGCCATATTACTGTAAATATACACCCCTTTGCTATTTCACCGTAACAATATTTCCTTCTGCTGTTGAATGTTATTCTTAAAAGTGATGTTTGGAGCCAACCTTATACGAGCACGCCACACTGGAATGATTCCAGTTATGTATGCATACATACACACATCCGCGCCCTCAAAAAGTGCGCTTAGCAAGGCTCCTGTTAAATGCTTCAATTAGGACGAATATTCCGCCGTCCATCATGTGCGATATTTCATCTATCTGCGGGGAAGGAGGGGAAGAATCGTCGTGGGAGGCAGCGACCCTGTGGTGCCAGTTGGCCGGCAGCTCGCAATTAGATGTGTTTCTCTGATCTGGCAGCTCGATGGGTCTCTCTGCTCCGCGCCGCTCTCGCTATTCTGGCATCTGAAATGTCCCCTCGGCTGCTCGGAGCGCGGATCTCTAAGAGCTCAGAACACATGCCGAAAAGACACACTATCTCCTGTTCCCCGCTTCCGCGCTATACATTCGCGTTCCTTTCCCTTGGAAACAAAAACAGTCAGCTTTGAACCTCCTTTGTGGGTGGACGTAAATTTTTCTGGCTCAACCCAGCACCCTGCTGACTACAAACTGGTAACCCGAACAAATCGAGTGGCATGCTCGATCACGAACTGCAGACCACGTCGAGCTCGACTTGTGTCTTGGCCGCAGTCCTCAGGCTTCCGAATATCTGACCGAAGAATCCACGAGTGTGGTTTAGCCAATTCGAGGCTTGTTTCAACTCCGGCGCACTACTTCCCTGTCTAAAAAATATATGCGCGTGGTCACTTCTCTGTCTCCTGACATCGCCGACTTCATAGTTGAAACCTTTCATCTGCCCCAGCTGACAACCCTTACACCAAGCTCAAGAACACGGTTATGCAGCGAACTGAGATTTCTGGGCAAGCCGGACTCAAGCAGCTCATTTGCGTGGAAGAACTTTGCGACCAACGCCAGACACAACTACTTCACCACATGCTGCATCTCCTGAGCGAAACGGGACACAATGAACCCTGAGGAGTTTTGCTGGAATCCGTATCATGCTGTCGCGTTCACAAGACAAAAAAGCAGCTCGTGGTCGCAACACCCCTGATTCACCGCCTTCTGAAATACCCCATCATGTATGATGGTGGAATCCTTAGCAACGGCAAAAGGGGCTGCCCTTCAGGAATACAATGGTTTAGCATGGCAACCAGTAGGCTGCTTCTATAAGAATATTAAGCCCACACACGTGCAGTACACACATTTAGCAGAAACTATGAGAATATAGTGCGCCACCAAGCATTTCCACGTCTGCCTGGAAGGCCGTATGTCTACATCCTAACCGACCACAACCCACTAGCCTTCGTTTTAAAGACTACAGCTCTTCAAACTCCGGACATGAGCTCGGACAGCTGACATTTACATCGAATTTTACCGCTGACATGTGCCACGTTCCGGGTTCCGAGAATGAAGCCGTCGATGCACATCTATGAATAAGCGCAACATTGTCAGTCCTATCTTTGTGGATTTGGAAACACTCGACGAAGCCCTGGTAATGACACAGAGGTACGAAGTTATCTTGTGTACCGTCATTTATAGTAGTTTCGGAAGTACTGCTCCAGAACTCTACATCCAAGCTGACGTGTGGCATCTCCAAGGCAAACGAACCTTCGTTCCACTCAGCTTCCTACGAGCGGTGTTTGATTCGATGCAAATCATCAGCCACCCTTCACCGGCAACTTCGTTTTGCTTATTGTGTGTGCCGATATCCGGCAATGGGCGCAATCATGTCCGCAGTGCCGGTGAGCTAAAATTACTCGTCTCGGCAGCCTGAGTCCAGTTTAGATTACGTGCACCTGAACCTTGTGGGGACTTTGCTCCCCTGCCAATGCTTCCGCTATCTCCTCACATGCATGCAAAAATACTCTCGGTGGCCAGAAGCAATACCTCTCAAAGACACTTCCGTGGAAACAGTGGCTCTGGTTTTTGTTTCTGCGTGGTTGTCACGCGTTGGATGCCCTCCCCGGACAACAACAGATAGAGGCAGACAATTCTAGAGTAGCCTGTTCTGAATTCGTTCAAGACTTCTCGGCGCACGGCTACATCAAACTACAGCCTATCACCCATCAACTAACCACACAGTGGAGTGCTTGCACCGGAGCCTTAAAGCCTCAATAATGAAGACAGTCGACAGGCAGCACTGCTTGTAAACACTCCATCTCCTACTGTTAGGCCTGCAGTTTACCATAAAGGAAAATGTTGGATTTAGTGCTGCAGAGGAGGAGGAGGAAGATGAGGAGGAAAGGCACGGAGGTTAAGCAGTAAAAGCAACCGGTTTGCTACCCTGCGCTGGGGGAAGGGGATGAGTGGATATAAAAGTTGTGAGAGCGGGATAGTTGAAGTTAGCACAGTTACATAACAGATACGCCACATCACCTCACGTCACAGCCATATCACAGCAAACTCATAGTCTTTCGATTAGACCTGTGCTTTTCATAAAGCGGAGCAGTGCCTAGGAGGCCTTCACCGCAGACGATCGCCGTGGCCAGGGACCTAAAATCTTAATTTCAGTCAATGGGCGTCCATCTAGATGCTCCAGCGAACGGCATAGACACTGCCTTTCCTCACTGTGTATCGGGAAAGCACAAAGAATGTGGCCTATAGACTCGTCGCATCCACAGTTTGTACATGCAGGGTCGTTTGCCATGCCTATCATAAAAGAATACGAGTTTGTGAATGCTACACCAACCCACAGGCGGCACAGTAAAGTTTCTTCGCGTCGGGGAAGGCCAGGTGGAAGGCGGAACTTCAAGTCAAGGTCCAGGGATTTTAAGTGGCAGTTCGCAAACTGGCCAGAATTCCACAAGGAGAGTGTGTGTTCTGCTGCTGTGTGTGTGTGTTTGTGTGGTGTGCTGCAGAGATGCTTCATGCAACACCTGTCCTATATCAGGGAAACTTTTTCGGAGAGCAGCCGCGTGCCAAACCAACCCCTGCGCAACACATAGTGCTGCTGCAAGCTTGGCTGCAATAGCTACAGCCGACAGCCACGCGTGCCCCCATTAGGCTGCAAGTGTTCACCTGCTCTGCCATGAACACCACTTAGCAGGTGCCTGTGCGTCGCGACTTGGTGAAAGCACCGCTTACGCCCGCATACAACTTAGCGAGAAAATTCAGAACAGCAAATGTTAACCACGAAAACTGCGTGGAAATTGTCGCCCTCGACCGCTTGTAATCTGCGCATTTGAACGCTTCTCTTCTGGGCTCTTAATTGCTTCAGTTCCTGTTTTCTTTTGTCTTTACTTTTTCTTCCTATACGCTCATTTACTCATCTTTGCTCCGAAATTCTACGGCAAGGCTTACGTGGGGGTGCCCTGAACAAGTGTTGTTGCCGGCGCAAGCACGAGAACAGGAGGCGACGTTAGGTCGCCGGTTGACCGGAAGATCGAAGCTGCGGGGAGACTCTTCTCCGCACCGATCTCGCTATTTGGACGTTCGAGACTTCACATCGCATCCTCAGAGCTTGGGTCTCTACGAGCTCCCAATAGATGTCGAAGACACACTCTGTCGTGTTCCCCGGTTCCGCGCTTTGTCTTCACGTTTCTTTCTCTTGGAAAATAAAGCAGTACGCTTTTCAGCTCCGTTCCGTATGGACGCGACTCTTTTAAGCTCACATGACATTGTGCTCGCTACATTCTGTTGCCTAACGAGTAATGTGCCTCGAACCTCGACCAGTCACATGAGCCATGCGCAAGCAAAAGACCTAGCGAAGAGCGCGCTGACCACACAGGGCGGCGGTAGAACACTGGTACACCATCCGAGGTAGCATAAAGTGGGCTTTGAAGGGAGGGTGCCGGTGGTTCTGATGTTCTCAATGCAGGACCGCCCCGGCTTGATCAATGTGGGTGCTGCAAGAGGGGCCAGCCTAGGCCTGA
Source organism: Amblyomma maculatum (assembly GCF_055883805.1). Classification (NCBI taxonomy): domain Eukaryota; kingdom Metazoa; phylum Arthropoda; class Arachnida; order Ixodida; family Ixodidae; genus Amblyomma; species Amblyomma maculatum. The sequence continues at coordinate 49,353,316 of NC_139354.1, forward strand.
AGGGTGCTGTCGACAAAGTGGGCCCCACAAGGGGCCGATGCAGGCAGCCCTGGCAGGGCTGCCCACATTTTTCCCGAATTTCCAAAAGGGCACATTCTGCCAATTCCCCCGATGATCCTACTTTGGACTGATTTGGGCAGCCGCTCTGGATGAACATTTTTTTTTATTTTGGTTAGCCCCTCAGATAATGACATAGAACAGATGCGGGTTCTATAGCGCGAGCAGCACTTCGGCGTGCCCACATTATTTCCATAGGGGTTCGACGCAGGAAATTGATAGGAATCCCTAGTCCAAGTATTCCAAATCAATATTATGTACATAAATAAGTAATTATTTTATACACGTCTGCCTTTTCTAAACAGCCACAATATTAAATTTTACAATAATTCCTAACATTAATCTAGACTAAATGACTTCATGTGCATCTTGTTCAGGCTGCAGAGATGTGTGCTCTCAACAGCAATATTGTGCCCAGAGTGGCAGGCTGTCCACAGCGACCCAATAAGGAGCAGCAGTTAGCAATTAGTATGTTTTAGTATTTTAGCGCAATTTGCATGAGCGCGAGAACTAAAGCCATTTCTAGCCGACTAAACATGGCAAAAACTGTTATACAAATCATCTATAAAAGTAATTTAGGGCAACATCTAATATAAATAAAGGTTTGAAAGAATGAATACACAATTACACGCACGCCTTCTAGTCCCATTACGGCCGATGTGGGACCTACAGCGGTTTTGTGTGAGCAGCCCCATTAGGGCTGGGTGTTGTTTTTGAACATAAAGTCCACTTGTTGCACGTACCTTAAATTTCCCCACAAGGTACCGATTTTGGTATCATGCGGGCCCGCCCGCTTTCCAGCCCCTTTATAGCTAATATGAGATATAAAAAGCAGTTTTGTGTGGGCAGCCCCATTAGTGCTGGGTGTTGTTTTTGAACCTAGAGTCTGCCTGCTGTTGCACGTGCCTTGAAATTTCCCACAAGGAACCGATTTGGTACCATGTGGGCACGCCCGCCTTCCAGCCCCACTACAGCCTATGTGGGACCTAAAGCGGTTTAGCTAAGGCTGCCTCATTTGGGCTTTACGAGGGTTTGCCCGAGTTCCTATTCATATTACGCCTGTCCTCAAGGAACCTACAAGGGGCCAATTGGGGCAGCATGTGAGATTGTCCGTTTTTTGTTTGCCCCACTACGGCCGATGCAGGCAAAAAAAAGATTTAACGGGGACGGCCTCATTTCGTATTTTAAGGCCTTGCCCATAAAGAGCCCACATTTAGGTTAGATGTACTCAAATATCCTACAAGAGACTCTTATGGTCTCGATGCAGGAATGTGCTCTGCATTAGCCCGAGCAACGCCAGTATGGGACCCATGCAGCAGGAACAAGGGCAAGCCGAAATAGGGCTTGCCTACTTCTGCCCCATCCGGGACCGATGAAGGTTTTATGATGGTTGCCCCAGCCCAACTTGCCTAAAGTGGACCTACTAGGACCCCACATTCTCTGCTACCTGGAATGCTATGAAATTAAGATGCCGTTACTGTCTTCTCAAACCATGCGGTGTGATGATCAGCATAGAAAAGGCGTGTATTAGCGTAATTATTGCAGTTATCCAAAAATTGTGAACCCCTTCACCCAGCTATCCTGCATCGTTGTTTTCAAACGTGCCGCTAACTGAAATAAAGTTCTGACTTTTGTTAAAACCTTCTATTGCATATTGGCATATAGTGCTTTTTTTTACAAAAAGCCTTTCATTTATGGTTTGAGAGGAAGCTTTCAAGGACTTGTCGTCAAGAGGTCGCCTAAAATATGCATGTGATTCCCTATCATAATTGGAGGCAGCATATTTTTGCAAACGTTCAGGATGATGTCATACAACCTCGCTTCCCGTTTAGCATCCATCTATAAGTCAAGTTGCAAGGAAGCATCGGATTGGGAGAATCATCACCGCTTTCTCGGTTTATGTTAATTCCCTGCTTTACACGCGAGCTTGAATTACAGAACTCTGCGCATAACATTTTCTGCTCGTGAATTTCTGTGTGTCTCATGCCTCATTCAATACCTTCTGATGCGGGTATCTAATAAATAAAATGATTAGAAAGAAATACATCTATATATCTCCATCTGGATGTAAAAAATCGCGAACTAAAAAAGCGGTGCTATAGGTACCATTGCATCCATCCTTAAGGTGAAGATTGATCATCCTATTAATTGTTGCCTTCGAAGTACGATATTCCCAAAAGCTTGTCTTCTCACGAAATAGAAGCTTTCCGCCCGTTATTACACTGATGTTTTATATTCTTTGTCACCAATAGCGGTGTAATCGCATAATTCTCATGCAGATATGAATTATCCTTGCCAGCACAAAAAACGCTTCAGAGGTAAATGCTTAATGCCAGAAAAAAACTTTCTCACACAGTCTTAACGCTCTGTGCTCTGACCTGTCAGGAATCGTAGTGGGTGGAAACATTTCTGGTAAGAAAATAAAATTAAATATGTGCCATCGAACTGCACACTTTCAAAACAGCCTCTAGCATATGTGTGAAGTACTTCTTGGAAGGATACGAGAGAAGCGCGGGTGGAGACGTCTGCTTGTGGGCCTCCGTAGATGAACGATTACATACAAAGGGATGGTTTGTTGTTGACAATTTCCTAACAGGAAAGCCTGGAGCTGATTAAAATGCTAGGCCTCCCATTGCATTCTCTAAGCCTTAGGACAGAACCGACATGGCAAATGCAGTCTACACTTTTAACAAATCATTGAAAGTTATCTGCACAAAGGACACAGAACACAGCAAGCCTTTGCTTCTTTGACAGGTATGCAGCAACCTCTATAGAAAAAATGCACTTTTGCCGAAGTCGCTTTACCCGACGGGTATCCGTACTACCTGCTCAGCTTTGTAGTATTTGCAAAGCACTCAGAAAGTATTCCAAATGAGTTGATGACTTTATTGCTTTTGTCACGGATTTGTTCCAAAATGCGTCTTTAGTGTGGACGTTCAAACAACAGCTACCGGAAGGGCCTCTTCCTGACTGGAGAGTATTGTCACAAATATCCACAACAGGAAAGCTCAGTTGAGCCCCTGAGGTTAGGGCTCGTAGAAATCTACTGCGCGAGCTTCCTTTTCTTTCTATGCCAGCTGGTAGATCAGGACAGGTGGCATTATTCTCACCCCTTTAAAAAAGGCAATCACGGAAGCATCAAAAGAGCCAGTACGGGTTTAGCAACGCGCGGTGTCACACCACGGCATCACACATAGCCACAACACTATCACGCATCACCGGGTAACGTAACGTTTCAGTCGGGCAATGTGCACATTAGAGTAAAGTTGGCTGCTGCTAGGTTGGCTAATTACGTCGGGAGCCACTTCATATGACACATCCGGTAAACTACGCAGTGTTCCGTAGGGATTTATCGGCACATCAATTTTTCTGACAGTCCTGGGGCATCATAGGGGTTCAAACCCAAACTTGTTTCCCCGGGTGCATAACTCTCATGTCAGTTCCGAAAGTTGTACCGGCGAGCATCCACAGACAGCTGATCTTAATTGTTGAGGCACGCTTTCTCAGGTACCTCGCTTATCAGCTGGCAGAGAAAGGAGCTCGTGATAGCTGCCGCTGACAAGTCATACGCTGTTCTCTGACATACTGTTTGATTTCCCTGGCTCATTATTCATAGAGTAGTCATCGCAGTGGGGTAAAACACTTCCCACATCTACATTCCAACAGACCCGTTTACCCTAATCGGCCTTGATCTCCTCGATCCTTTCCCTATGTCTGCTTCAGGGAATAGATATATTGCAGTTGCCAAGGACTATACTACGCGCTACGCGGTCAGACGAGCAATACCCATTACTTGTGCAACTGACGTGGCTGCGTTTCTTCTCCATTACGTCATCCTGCTTCATGGTGCGCCACACCAGCTACTCACTGACTGTGGCCGTTGCTTTCTTACCCGAATAGTCAGCGAAGTCATCCGGTACTTCTCTATTAAGCACTATTTCACCTCCACTTACCATTCACAAACGAATGACCTCACCGAACACCTCAACCGCACTCTCCCGGACATGCTATCAATGTACGTATCGCATGACCTCTGTTATTGGGATATTGCTTTGTCATCTGTAACATTCGCTTATATTGCGTGCCGTCACAATACAGTGGGCTACTCGCCCTTCTATCTTCTATTCGGCCGTGACCCTTCACTTAAGTTTGACAGCGTACTGCCTCACACCGCTAACGCCAGTTCCTACGTTCGTGACGCTATCTCCCGAGCTGACACCGCCCGTATTGTTATCGCCGCCGACTGGCTTTCCTCAGAACGCACAAAAAAGACGCCATGATACTCATCATCAGGATGTCCACAAGTCTCCTGGCTTTCTCGTCTTGCTCTGGACTTCTACTCGTCGAGCAGGGCTGTGTTAGAAGCTCTTGTCGCACTACACAAGCCCCTACCGTATTTTACGCGATTCACTTCCGTGACATACGAGATCATCCCTGTGCATCTGACACAACCGTCCGCTTTGCCGCGTACCGATATCATTCATGTCGCCCGCATGAAGCCTTACTACTCGAACTGCAGTTCTCAAACATAGTACGCACCGGGACTGTGTTTTTCGCGGAGAGGATAGTGTTACAAATATGCCATCTCAGAAGCCAGAAAGCGAAGATTACGAACAGAGACAGAGGAGGAAGTGATAGCAAAGGTTGGTGCTAGGCGAAGGTTGACGCTGCTGTGTTTGTGTGCTATGTGCTGTGTCATCCTGGACTAACCTTCTTGGACTAACCTTACCACCTATCGTTATTTTTCCATTAGACATCTCCGGTGTCCCTGCTGGTCTAGTGGCAGTACCGATATGAGCCAGCGTAGATCAACACACGCGAAGCCGCTAGTCGCAAAACAATTGTTTACGTTATGGCAACTGTTGAAGCGACGTGTATGTCTGTAATAGCTTTATTGCGCTTACGAGTGAAAATGTTCAACTGATGAGTAAGCTAGATTTCAGACACCTTATTTGATATTTTCTAAATATATTACCTCCAATCAAGCCACTCATTGCTTATTTCTCTTTTTGTAGCAAGACAGGCGATTTGCCACTAAACATGGCAAACATCATCGCTTATTGAGTGCCTTAGTAGTTTTCAACAGTTTGATTTGCATTTTATTTTTTTCTTCTGGTGCATTAATTTCCAAATATTTCTCGCGACAGGCAGCAACCACTCCCTTTTTTTACTCATGCATGTGATTTGTGTGGATGTTTCAGGGCAGCTTTTAGAAACCTGCTTCTTATGTTCGCGTTCTTTAAGAAATTAATGGGGGTGTTATTTTGCTCCCATTGAGGTCGATATTAAGCGCCGGCCACCAGATGTTACGCAATGTGCACTTTTGACAAATTTGTGTGCCTGTTTTTCTCCTTTTCGTTCTAAAATCAAATTTTACCTCCACTGTTTGGCTCCTAAAACGTTAATTTTAAGGTTGTTCTGTCGTTCTTTTTAGGGTAATTCTTTTGGTTAGAATCTCGAAATGGTTCATTTAGATACATTTCAAAGTTTATGCTTAGTGTTTGCAGTGATGGGATTGAATATTACGCTAAACTCCAACATGCGGGATTTGTTTTTTTTATAAACGTATAGTTTCAACAACAACGGTAATATTACTCGTCAATTCCTTTCAGTATACTGCTCCTCAATTAGTTTACTTATTGTGATATGAAAAAGCATTCAGTTCTATTTGCGGATTCGAGCGCCAACAATACGTACCAGAGATATATTGAGGCGTAAACGTTGAAATGAGGAAGTTTTTGCGATTTTATTCTTATCAAAGCCGATTTGCAAGAAAAATACCTGCGGAATAAGAAGCGATGTTAAAATAGTTAAGGCGGATACTCTTAAGGCTAAGGCAGTACATCACCCTAAATATATAATGCTTCAAAGGTACTTTTTTTTATGCATAGGAAAAACCGCATTTGTAAATCGCCGATTTTGCTCACCTGTGCTCTTTTTGAAGAGCTCCAGTAGCACTGCTGCCTCATGGAACCTTACTGAGAGGGCGATATATAGTTTAAGCTGCTCGAAAAAACATCCCAACGCAACGTGAGGCAGAGGTAAGCTCTCTTCGCTCCTAGTTTTATTCCCGTTTGAAGCTGCAAAGACTGCATGCCACACTCGTATATGCTCGTCTTTATAATCCTAATAGTTTCTGACTGTTGCAGCGAATATTTGTGGGCCTTATTCTTTCTAACATACAGTTCAAATCCCACTTTAAGTAGTTATATAAATGTACCAGGAAGCGGTAAATAAATTCAATTAAACACGTTCTGTTTGCCGCTGTGGTTGTGGTGACGACAAAGTGCGAGAGGACACGAAGTTAAGCAGACCGTTTTGTTGAATGCTGTAATTTGTTGACGTAAAGTACGACTGCACTGTGAAAGACTTGCCTCCTAGACCATATCAGTTGAGCTCTGAGGATGTTGCATTGAATCCCATAATTTCGTATTCAAAAACCATGCCTGATTGCTTCCTTGAGAAATGGAATGGAGTAGAAGGAAGCAATGATTCCAACATTAAACACTTTTTATATCACTAATATTTTTGTTATCATCGCTTTAAACAATCTACTAGCAATGTGCTATATTTTAAGCGAATTTGATTTTGGCCGCATTGTGTTCGGTTGTGCGATTTCATATTTTTGTTTAAACCAGGAATTTGCAACAAATGATATTGTGGAGTTCGCCTGGCCTAATGAAAATGTTTGGTTTTCCGGAAAAATTAGTGTTTGGTTGCAAACTGACCTTTCAATATTGCAATATTGCTCCTCATAACGATGTAGTCAAAAAAGTGCTGGATGTTTTCAACAGATAAAGCTAAAGCCACATTTACACTGTGATGGCTATTTTTGTTACAGATAAACAGAGTCACGAAGTGCGAATATTGGAAGTCTATGTTTCTCCAATATTGTTTCCACAATATTGACAGCAAATCGACATTCAAATCAAACCAGTCATCGTAATACCGTCTACCCATCACCAGCACAGGGTACAGCCCATCTTTTCCTTCTTGGTTCAAACCGCTAGAGAGGGGAATGACTTGCCTTTAACACAACGAACCATTCCAACCTACACCACGTTCAGACTGCCATTTAATCACTCTTCACATCAACATTATGGCAATCCATCACGTAATACCACTCATCAGGAGCATTTCAGACAAAAACAACGAATAAGTCAACTAAATATCACGATCGGACATGAGATTTTAGTACCGTTTCTTATAAGAACAGTATTGTTACAGCTTGTGAAGGAAATTACGTGTGACACAATACTAAATATAATGAGATGACAACAGTTTAGAGGCTTATTAATGGTAAGGTTGTGCGTGGCTGAGCACAAAGAATGTGGGCGTGGTTTAAGCACTATTGAAAACAGAATTTATCTTAGTACTGATGAAAGTTGTTTCACTTAGTTTTTATATTGTGTCGTGCCCCATAACACATAAATGTATAGGTAAATGGTTGACAAGCACATTTTATCTGGTCAAAGCTAGTGACTTTCAAAGGCATTTAAACCTAAGCGCTCAAAACTGCAGTAGCTTTCTTTTATTGTCATCGGCAGAAAGGATTTGCTTCAGTGACAGAGCAAAATTGGCTTTTGAATGATTTCCTTTTATATTCCTTTCCAGATTTTATATCTGAAATTGAATTTTACTTTTGTCTTGACATCAGTACAATAATAAAAGTCAAGGTTGTGTGATGATCAAAATCAAATAATGTTACATTTTCCTTTTCACACTGCTGCACTTGTTCCTTCCGCAAAGCTCTTTTTACGTTCTGAAAGTTTTTAAAAACATTACAAAAATTAGTGCAAGAGGCGCGCAGAAATCTCGGTACAGAAGACAGCTTGATAACAATGTGATGCGGTAGGGAGGGTGCCATATTCGAATTATCTGCTCCATTGTGACGCCTCATCATTTGACTTCTTTCGCAACTCTTAAAATTAGGGAAAACGCATTGTGCGAAGGCTGGCCTGTACCTTGCACCAGTCTGTGGGGCAAAATAAATCAAAGTTATGTGGCGAAAAAGCGCTTGTTATAACTGAGCGCCTTACGCATTGGTCATCACTAAAGCGAATGTCGCATCTACTGACAATCTGACTTGCTCACTCTGGTCGGGTTCAGGAAATGTTTTTCCGTTTCAAATCTTTTCGATGAGTGTGAACTCCAGTCCAGACAAACCCCCCACGAGCGATAAATAAACATTAATAAAGTAATTGGTGAATTTTTGGCATCCTGGTAATTAAGAGATATTTAGTGCTCTGAAAACGATCTCTCTGTCTATATCTTGATATATATACCTACACACACACACACATATATATATATATATATATATGTGTGTGTGTGTGTGTGTGTGTGTGTGTGTGTGTGTGTGTGTGTGTGTGTGTGTGTGTGTGTGTGTGTGCGTGCGTGCGTGCGCGCGCGCGCGCGCGTGTGTGTGTGTGTGTGTGTGTGTGTGTGTGTGTGTTTGCGTGTGTGTGTGTGTGTGTGTGTGTGTGTGTGTGTGTGTGTGTGTGTGTGTGTGTGTGTGTGTGTGTGTGTGTGTGTGTGTGTGTGTGTGTGTGTGTGTGTGTGTGTGTGTGTGTGTGTGTGTGTGTGTGTGTGTGTGTGTGTACTAGACAATAAATTATTACTAGTGTTGCAAGTTTTAATACCTATATATTTAGTCCACATTGTGACTGGCGCCCTGCATTTCTTAAAATTCAATGTTCCTACCTATTCTTGACTTCATAAAACACTGGCAACTGGACGCGACAGAAATAAAAACAGAGCATGTGAGCATGCATAAAAATAAACAGACAGGACACGCCCAAAACGTGCACGCACGCACACTGAGAGCAGGTCAGGCTGTTAGTCAGGCGCCGGCCTGGAGTCAGGGGTATACAATAAATACAGCGGCAATGCCACATTGCAGGCACTTACTCTCATACCCAAGAGCACGCGTTTAGTATGTTAGGAAAGAAGGCTATGGAGGTGAACAGAAGGAAGAGAACAGTAAGGTGAGGGAAGAGAGAGTTGTGGTTGTTGGCAATTAGTATAGGTATATCAGGTGCCATGCGGTCAATAAGTTTGCGACGCGCGCTTAACGTTGCGAGGAGCTCCGCGCCAAGGGTTTTATCGAGAAGTGTTCCTTTATTATGAAAGGGCAGCACGTTTGCTTTGAAACTTTTGTTCTTTTTTGGTGTCTCCGAAATGCAGTCTGGACGTCAGTGACTTTGGTAGGATTAGAATTCTATATTGGCAACGCGCTTACATGAGGACTTCGTTTTTCCTTTATTCTGTCTTTTTCACCTTCCACTGCATTTCTTTTGTATCGCTTGAGCTGGCCGATCACACCTGCCGATGAGAAAAGGGGGAGCGTGTTTATGAAGAAAGTCTCAGTGCATTCCGATGCTACAGGTAAATAACCTAATAGGGAGGACAGCCATAGAGGGACGCCGAAAAAACAGAAAGAGCACTGCAAAATCTGCATCGGAGTAATGCCAAAGCATGCATTATGCTGTTGGTTGCTTCTGGTTGCTTAATTTATTTCTTGTTTCCCCATTTTAGTCTTTCATAATTACAAATTGCGACCGAATCATTACCTATGCCCTTATTTGGCTCTACTTCCGGCTGCGTGACGTCACATTCTTGACGTCTCAATAATTCACTTCTTGTTTGCCCATTTTAGTCTTCCCCCCGCCGGGGTGGCGCAGTGGTTACGGCGCTCGACTACTGTTCCCAAGGACGCGGGATCGAATCCCGGCCTCGGCGGCCGCTTTTCGATGGAGGCGAAAAGCAAGGTGCCCGTGTGCTGTGCGATGTCAGTGCACGTTAAAGAACCCCAGGTGGTCGAAATTTCCGGAGTCCTCCTCTACGGCGTCTCTCATAGCCTAAGTCGCTTTGGGACGTTAAACCCCACAAACCAACCAACCAACCAACCATTTTAGTCTTCCGTACTCTTTCAAATTGCTAGCCTATCTTAAATTGGAAACTCCTAAAGTTCAGCGATTTCCACACATGCTCACCTAGGCAGTAAATATCCACTTGCAGGGTTAATATTGAAGTCATTGCTCAAATGTTTTCTGATATGTCATTGGTAATTGTGCAAAAGTTATAGATGAAGAACGCCTCACGCTGCTTCCAAACCCGGGTATCGCAAAACCAGCATTCGAGTACTGTTAGCATCACTGATTAATTATTGAGTGCTCTTTCTGGTTTATGTGCTTTGAGAACGAAAGTTTGGGTAGAGAACGGATATGAGCACAGTGGTAATAATAATAACAATAATTGGTTCACAGAAAGGAAAGGCACAGTATCTGTCACACTTGATTCTGTGTACACCTGAGCAGCGCTGTATGGGAAGAGCGGAAGGTGGGAGTTAAAGTAGAAAGAGAGAAACAGGAACCGTAGTGGAGGGCTACGGAGTAATTTCGACGACCTGGGCATCTTTATTATGCGCTGACATCGAGCAACGCAATGACGCCTCTTCATTTCGCCTCCATCGAATATTATATCGTTTTCGTAGAGGTGTAACTGTCTGGTAAGAGTTTCGATTGCTGCACACATGGCATTCTAGAAAACATTTAACGATAGAGGAATTGCAATCAAACTTGCCCTCAATTGTTTCCAAGAATTTCCCGTCGGCAAAAATTTTTTTATATTTCTAATGATTTCCGGACGTCCATAGAACCCATGGGGAGGAGTCGTGAAAATGTTGCAGGCGTTTGCTGTGCTCTGGAATTTTTAAATGTTTCTTCAGGATGTTTCGCATTTAAAAGACCACTTCTGAATGTGAGCATTAGGTTCGTACGATGGGCATTTGGTCATTTAGCCTGTGTCCCTCTAGTAATTCGTCATAGTTGAGTTCAGATGGCCCTTTAATGACATCCTCTATTGCTGGTGGTTATTGCTGTTAACTAAGGCTTCCTGCATGCGTTTGGCGTTTTCTGCGAAGTCCTTATCTTGGGAGAAGAATCTTTTGAATCGATGAGTGTGACAATATCCGATGCTTGATTCTCAGTAATGAGAGTGACAGCTCTGAAAGTGTAAGTACTGTTGTCGGCCCGTGGGTTTTCTTGATACGGCACTTGTGAGCCAAGCTTCATACACCATAATCTGTTGTCCAGAAAGTTCATTTTGGTTTGGGAGTATGAGTGTGTGTCTGAAGGATAGGCTACGGTAGAAGATGTTTCAGATCCGAATGGAAGCCGGGAGCCGGGAGTCGGGAGTCAATCCGAATTAAATTTATGTCACCCAAGTAGCGTTGGTACTAAGTGCGCATACCAGGGCAAATAAGTAAAAAAATGTACATCAGCCCTATGCATGAAAATTATAACATAGGCAGCAGCCATCTTTGTACCAATGGCAACGACTTTAATATCTAACTAGTATTCGTTGTCACTTTCAAAGTTATATTCGAGTACCAATTTTGACAATACGTCTAGGGCTTTTGTGGTAGGAAATTTTTCCTTTCTGTTTTTTACTATTTGCAGTCAGAGAACCTAATCCAGTGAGAATGTGAAATATTTTTATAAAGAGAGATTACATCTAAAGTTGCAAGGAAGGCCCCCTGAGGAATTATTAGAAGTGCAAGTGAATTGCATTTTGTCACATATGCACATATGTGTGATGACCAGCTTTAGGTAAGTGCCCAAATATGTGTCGATATAACTAAAGGGCGTTCCTTCGATTGTGCCGATGCTGTTTGAAATAGGGCGGCAAGGGTACTCATTTTCTGAATTTTCGGAAGAATGTGGAATCGGCCCGAAGAAGGGTATGAAGCGGTCAGGGATTTGCCTATTTGTTAGGAGATTTTCCCGCTTTCTGTGAACTAATTTAGAGCCTCTATTATGAACACGTACTCAGGAGTGGGGTCCGCTTCTAGGTTTTAATAGAACTGAGTATTACCAGGCTGTCTATTGTCTTTCCCTATATACTTGATCTCTCCCAAGACAGCTGTGCCCCTTGTTTATCTGCAGGTTTGATCATTACACCTGTCCACCTGTTAAACGCCTTCAGTGTGTTTCCCTCCTTTTTGTAAAGGCTTTGATTCTCTGGTCAGTGGGACTTTTATGATCTGATCATGTAGTTCTGGATATCTGCAATATACATGTTTAAAATACTTATTTCTCCCCGTGTTTGAAGTCGACTGTGAATATTTATGCCGAATTTTTATAATACTCCGTAATAGGTGCCCCATAAAAAAGCATTTTCTGAGTCGCAGAGTCCATGCAAAATTATTGTTTCGTCCTCAATACCGTGAACTCTTATATTTTTGAGTAGTATGGCAAATTGTAGTCCTCTCGATAGAGCACACTTTGGACTTTAAGGAGCTGAAAGATTTGCTCTGTAATATTAACCTCGGGACTAGTGTCTAATCTGGCAACCAGATCGCAATCGTGCATAACTGCTTCCGCTTTCGAGTTTTTATTTTCTGATTTTGTTAAATTTGTTCTTCTCGCCGCTCTGCTCTTCTCAAACAACATAAGTTCGGCGGCCCCAAGAGTTCAAAGGGAGGTTTGTTTGCAGGCACGACTCGCCTCTGTTCTCAGCAATACCAACGCCCCCTCACAATGGGAAACGGTCACAGTAAGCAGATCTAGAGTTCCAGTTGCAAGGGCCATAACAAGTCAAGCATGAAAATAAACATTAGGTATTGAAAAGGCACGGATGCTCCCAAAACATCCTCTAAAAATAAAAATAAAACTCGAAGCAGTATGAGGCATTTTTTATTCATGCATACATCTAGCAAGCAATCACGTATATTTCCTTATGTGTATATAGTAAAGCGTGTTGAAATCAGGGGCTCGTTATGAGACATGAAAGTAAGAAGCCGAGAGGTGCGAGGCCAACGAAAGCTGGGGATTTTTTAAATTTTCATTTTGCTGTTTACGAGAAGAAGTGCTGAAAACGACTTAGAAAGGAAGATAAAGGAAAACTAGAACAGAAAACAAAGCGATGATGGTGGGAACCATGCCCCGTACCTTGGAATTGCTCTTAACAACTGTGCTACATCGACGGCTGCCCAACATACCCCTTCGCTGGGTATTAATCTCAATGAATTGGAAGAGTGACAACCCGTGATTTATACACCCCCTCCCCCCCCACACACACACATTATATATATATATATATATATATATATATATATATATATATATATATATATATATATAGGGGAAATGTGGGTGCTCGTTATAATACATACAGGAAAGAAGCCAACAGTCGGCGAGGCTAAGGAAAGCGTTGGGGATAATACTTTGTCTTTTTTTCTTTTTTTAATGTTTACTTGGGTAATCACAGAAATTAGTAATGTAATCTGTTTAGGGAAAGATAATTAAACACAAAGTAGAAGAAAAAACAACGTGCCGATGGTGGGAACCGAAACCACGACCTCCGAATATCGCGTCCGGTGCTCTTCCAACTGAGCTACATCGGCCGCTGTCCCTCCTGCTACTTGCTTGGGTATTTGTGGTGTCTGTATACGAACCTTGAGAGTGTTCACCAGCGCCACCCTCAACCATAGCGGCGGACGTGGAACGTCCTTTATTACCGCCAGCGTCACGTAGAACGTGATCAAGAGCGAGGGCGAAAGCTGTGCTAGAACCCTCTTACGCTACCTATGGCTTCAAGACTGCCAGAACCGAGACCCCCGTAAGCTAAAAGCAGATCAATTAAGGGAAATGTGGGTGTCGTTATAATACATAAAGGAAAGAAGCCAACAGTCGGCGAGGCCAAGGAAAGCGTTGCGGATAATACTTTGTCTTTTTTTTAATGTTTATTTGGGTAAACACAGAAATTAGTAATGTAATCTGTTTAGGGGAAAGATAATTAAACACAAAGTAGAAGAAAAAACAACGTGCCGATGGTGAGAACCGAACCCACGACCTCCGAATATCGCGTCCGGTGCTCTTCCAACTAAGCTACATCGGCCACTGTCCCTCCTGCTACATGCTTGGGTATTTGTGGTGTCTGTATACGAACCTTGAGAGTGTTCACCAGCGGCATCCTCAACCAAAGCGGCGGACGTGGAACGTCCTTTATTACCGCCAGCTTCACGTAGAACGTGATCAAGAGCGAGGGCGAAAGCTGTGCTAGAACCCTCTTACGCTACCTATGGCTTCAAGACTGCCAGAACCGAGACCCCCGTAAGCTACAAGCAGATCAATTAAGGGGAAATGTGGGTGCTCGTTATAATACATAAAGGAAAGAAGCCAACAGTCGGCGAGGCCAAGGAAAGCGTTGGGGATAATACTTTGTCTTTTTTTTTAATGTTTACTTGGTTAATCACAGAAATTAGCAATATTAGTAAATTATATATATATATATATATATATATATATATATATATATATATATATATATATATATTGTCACGGTGGGAAGTCTCTGATCAGAAGTCACCGCGGGACACAGGAGTAACAGAAGTACAGTGCGGCAGGAAACTAGCAGGCCCGCTTCGACAGAAGAACTTCAGTTTTTTCGCCTCGAGGAGGCGAACGTCGGTTTCTTCGCCTCGAGGAGGCACACGCTCGCGATCAGCACAGAGGGAAGATAAAGGATGCAGCGTGTCAATATATATATATATATATATGTGTGTGTGTGTGTGTGTGTGTGTGTGTGTGTGTGTGTGTGTGTGTGTGTGTGTGTGTGTGTGTGTGTGTGTGTGTGTGTGTGTGTGTGTGTGTGTGTGTGTGTGTGTGTGTGTGTGTGTGTGTGTGTGTGTGTGTGTGTGTGTGTGTGTGTGTGTGTGTGTGTGTAAACATTAAAAAAAAGACAAAGTATTATCCCCAACGCTTTCCTTGGCCTCGCCGACTGTTGGCTTCTTTCCTTTGTGTATTATAACGAGCACCCACATTTCCCCTTAATTGATCTGCTTGTAGCTTACGGGGGTCTCGGTTCTGGCAGTCTTGAAGCCATAGGTAGCGTAAGAGGGTTCTAGCACAGCTTTCGCCATCGCTCTTGATCACGTTCTACGTGAAGCTGGCGGTAATAAAGGACGTTCCACGTCCGCCGCTTTGGTTGAGGATGCCGCTGGTGAACACTCTCAAGGTTCGTATACAGACACCACAAATACCCAAGCATGTAGCAGGAGGGACAGTGGCCGATGTAGCTTAGTTGGAAGAGCACCGGACGCGATATTCGGAGGTCGTGGGTTCGGTTCTCACCATCGGCACGTTGTTTTTTCTTCTACTTTGTGTTTAATTATCTTTCCCCTAAACAGATTACATTACTAATTTCTGTGTTTACCCAAATAAACATTAAAAAAAAGACAAAGTATTATCCGCAACGCTTTCCTTGGCCTCGCCGACTGTTGGCTTCTTTCCTTTATGTATTATAACGACACCCACATTTCCCTTAATTGATCTGCTTTTAGCTTACGGGGGTCTCGGTTCTGGCAGTCTTGAAGCCATAGGTAGCGTAAGAGGGTTCTAGCACAGCTTTCGCCCTCGCTCTTGATCACGTTCTACGTGACGCTGGCGGTAATAAAGGACGTTCCACGTCCGCCGCTATGGTTGAGGGTGGCGCTGGTGAACACTCTCAAGGTTCGTATACAGACACCACAAATACCCAAGCAAGTAGCAGGAGGGACAGCGGCCGATGCAGCTCAGTTGGAAGAGCACCGGACGCGATATTCGGAGGTCGTGGTTTCGGTTCCCACCATCGGCACGTTGTTTTTTCTTCTACTTTGTGTTTAATTATCTTTCCCTAAACAGATTACATTACTAATTTCTGTGATTACCCAAGTAAACATTAAAAAAAGAAAAAAAGACAAAGTATTATCCCCAACGCTTTCCTTAGCCTCGCCGACTGTTGGCTTCTTTCCTGTATGTATTATAACGAGCACCCACATTTCCCCTATATATATATATATATAATGTGTGTGTGTGGGGGGGGGGGGGAGGGGGTGTATAAATCACGGGTTGTCACTCTTCCAATTCATTGAGATTAATACCCAGCGAAGGGGTATGTTGGGCAGCCGTCGATGTAGCACAGTTGTTAAGAGCAATTCCAAGGTACGGGGCATGGTTCCCACCATCATCGCTTTGTTTTCTGTTCTAGTTTTCCTTTATCTTCCTTTCTAAGTCGTTTTCAGCACTTCTTCTCGTAAACAGCAAAATGAAAATTTAAAAAATCCCCAGCTTTCGTTGGCCTCGCACCTCTCGGCTTCTTACTTTCATGTCTCATAACGAGCCCCTGATTTCAACACGCTTTACTATATACACATAAGGAAATATACGTGATTGCTTGCTAGATGTATGCATGAATAAAAAATGCCTCATACTGCTTCGAGTTTTATTTTTATTTTTAGAGGATGTTTTGGGAGCATCCGTGCCTTTTCAATACCTAATGTTTATTTTCATGCTTGACTTGTTATGGCCCTTGCAACTGGAACTCTAGATCTGCTTACTGTGACCGTTTCCCATTGTGAGGGGGCGTTGGTATTGCTGAGAACAGAGGCGAGTCGTGCCTGCAAACAAACCTCCCTTTGAACTCTTGGGGCCGCCGAACTTATGTTGTTTGAGAAGAGCAGAGCGGCGAGAAGAACAAATTTAACAAAATCAGAAAATAAAAACTCGAAAGCGGAAGCAGTTATGCACGATTGCGATCTGGTTGCCAGATTAGACACTAGTCCCGAGGTTAATATTACAGAGCAAATCTTTCAGCTCCTTAAAGTCCAAAGTGTGCTCTATCGAGAGGACTACAATTTGCCATACTACTCAAAAATATAAGAGTTCACGGTATTGAGGACGAAACAATAATTTTGCATGGACTCTGCGACTCAGAAAATGCTTTTTTATGGGGCACCTATTACGGAGTATTATAAAAATTCGGCATAAATATTCACAGTCGACTTCAAACACGGGGAGAAATAAGTATTTTAAACATGTATATTGCGGATATCCAGAACTACATGATCAGATCATATAAGTCCCACTGACCAGAGAATCAAAGCCTTTACAAAAAGGAGGGAAACACACTGAAGGCGTTGAACAGGTGGACAGGTGTAATAATCAAACCTGCAGATAAACAAGGGGCACAGCTGTCTTGGGAGAGATCAAGTATATAGGGAAAGACAATAGACAGCCTGGTAATACTCAGTTCTATTAAAACCTAGAAGCGGACCCCACTCCTGAGTACGTGTTCATAATAGAGGCTCTAAATTAGTTCACAGAAAGCGGGAAAATCTCCTAACAAATAGGCAAATCCCTGACCGCTTCATACCCTTCTTCGGGCCGATTCCACATTCTTCCGAAAATTCAGAAAATGAGTACCCTTGCCGCCCTATTTCAAACAGCATCGGCACAATCGAAGGAACGCCCTTTAGTTATATCGACACATATTTGGGCACTTACCTAAAGCTGGTCATCACACATATGTGCATATGTGACAAAATGCAATTCACTTGCACTTCTAATAATTCCTCAGGGGGCCTTCCTTGCAACTTTAGATGTAATCTCTCTTTATAAAAATATTTCACATTCTCACTGGATTAGGTTCTCTGACTGCAAATAGTAAAAAACAGAAAGGAAAAATTTCCTACCACAAAAGCCCTAGACGTATTGTCAAAATTGGTACTCGAATATAACTTTGAAAGTGACAACGAATACTAGTTAGATATTAAAGTCGTTGCCATTGGTACAAAGATGGCTGCTGCCTATGTTATAATTTTCATGCATAGGGTTGATGTACATTTTTTTACTTATTTGCCCTGGTATGCGCACTTAGTACCAACGCTACTTGGGTGACATAAATTTAATTCGGATTGACTCCCGACTCCCGGCTCCCGGCTTCCATTCGGATCTGAAACATCTTCTACCCTAGCCTATCCTTCAGACACACACTCATACTCCCAAACCAAAATGAACTTTCTGGACAACAGATTATGGTGTATGAAGCTTGGCTCACAAGTGCCGTATCAAGAAAACCCACGGGCCGACAACAGTACTTACACTTTCAGAGCTGTCACTCTCATTACTGAGAATCAAGCATCGGATATTGTCACACTCATCGATTCAAAAGATTCTTCTCCCAAGATAAGGACTTCGCAGAAAACGCCAAACGCATGCAGGAAGCCTTAGTTAACAGCAATAACCACCAGCAATAGAGGATGTCATTAAAGGGCCATCTGAACTCAACTATGACGAATTACTAGAGGGACACAGGCTAAATGACCAAATGCCCATCGTACGAACCTAATGCTCACATTCAGAAGTGGTCTTTTAAATGCGAAACATCCTGAAGAAACATTTAAAAATTCCAGAGCACAGCAAACGCCTGCAACATTTTCACGACTCCTCCCCATGGGTTCTATGGACGTCCGGAAATCATTAGAAATATAAAAAAATTTTTGCCGACGGGAAATTCTTGGAAACAATTGAGGGCAAGTTTGATTGCAATTCCTCTATCGTTAAATGTTTTCTAGAATGCCATGTGTGCAGCAATCGAAACTCTTACCAGACAGTTACACCTCTACGAATACGATATAATATTCGATGGAGGCGAAATGAAGAGGCGTCATTGCGTTGCTCGATGTCAGCGCATAATAAAGATGCCCAGGTCGTCGAAATTACTCCGTAGCCCTCCACTATGGTTCCTGTTTCTCTCTTTCTACTTTAACTCCCACCTTCCGCTCTTCCCATACAGCGCTGCTCAGGTGTACACAGAATCAAGTGTGACAGATACTGTGCCTTTCCTTTCTGTGAACCAATTATTGTTATTATTATTACCACTGTGCTCATATCCGTTCTCTACCCAAACTTTCGTTCTCAAAGCACATAAACCAGAAAGAGCACTCAATAATTAATCAGTGATGCTAACAGTACTCGAATGCTGGTTTTGCGATACCCGGGTTTGGAAGCAGCGTGAGGCGTTCTTCATCTATAACTTTTGCACAATTACCAATGACATATCAGAAAACATTTGAGCAATGACTTCAATATTAACCCTGCAAGTGGATATTTACTGCCAAGGTGAGCATGTGTGGAAATCGCTGAACTTTAGGAGTTTCCAATTTAAGATAGGCTAGCAATTTGAAAGAGTAACGAAGACTAAATTGGGCAAACAAGAAGTGAATTATTGAGACGTCAAGAATGTGACGTCACGCAGCCGGAAGTAGAGCCAAATAAGGGCATAGGTAATGATTCGGTCGCAATTTGTAATTATGAAAGACTAAAATGGGGAAACAAGAAATAAATTAAGCAACCAGAAGCAACCAACAGCATAATGCATGCTTTGGCATTACTCCGATGCAGATTTTGCAGTGCTCTTTCTGTTTTTTCGGCGTCCCTCTATGGCTGTCCTCCCTATTAGGTTATTTACCTGTAGCATCGGAATGCACTGAGACTTTCTTCATAAACACCCTCCCCATTTTCTCATCGGCAGGTGTGATCGGCCAGCTCAAGCGATACAAAAGAAATGCAGTGGAAGGTGAAAAAGACAGAATAAAGGAAAAACGAAGTCCTCATGTAAGCGCGTTGCCAATATAGAATTCTAATCCTACCAAAGTCACTGACGTCCAGACTGCATTTCGGAGACACCAAAAAAGAACAAAAGTTTCAAAGCAAACGTGCTGCCCTTTCATAATAAAGGAACACTTCTCGATAAAACCCTTGGCGCGGAGCTCCTCGCAACGTTAAGCGCGCGTCGCAAACTTATTGACCGCATGGCACCTGATATACCTATACTAATTGCCAACAACCACAACTCTCTCTTCCCTCACCTTACTGTTCTCTTCCTTCTGTTCACCTCCAAAGCCTTCTTTCCTAACATACTAAACGCGTGCTCTTGGGTATGAGAGTAAGTGCCTGCAATGTGGCATTGCCGCTGTATTTATTGTATACCCCTGACTCCAGGCCGGCGCCTGACTAACAGCCTGACCTGCTCTCAGTGTGCGTGCGTGCACGTTTTGGGCGTGTCCTGTCTGTTTATTTTTATGCATGCTCGCATGCTCTGTTTTTATTTCTGTCGCGTCCAGTTGCCAGTGTTTTATGAAGTCAAGAATAGGTAGGAACATTGAATTTTAAGAAATGCAGGGCGCCAGTCACAATGTGGACTAAATATATAGGTATTAAAACTTGCAACACTAGTAATAATTTATTGTCTAGTACACACACACACACACACACACACACACACACACACACACACACACACACACACACACACACACACACACACACACACACACACACACACACACACACACACACACACACACACACACACACACACACACACACACACACACACACACACACACACACACACACACACACACACACACATATATATATATATATATGTGTGTGTGTGTAGGTATATATATCAAGAGATAGACAGAGAGATCGTTTTCAGAGCACTAAATATCTCTTAATTACCAGGATGCCAAAAATTCACCAATTACTTTATTAATGTTTATTTATCGCTCGTGGGGGGTTTGTCTGGACTGGAGTTCACACTCATCGAAAAGATTTGAAACGGAAAAACATTTCCTGAACCCGACCAGAGTGAGCAAGTCAGATTGTCAGTAGATGCGACATTCGCTTTAGTGATGACCAATGCGTAAGGCGCTCAGTTATAACAAGCGCTTTTTCGCCACATAACTTTGATTTATTTTGCCCCACAGACTGGTGCATGGTACAGGCCAGCCTTCGCACAATGCGTTTTCCCTAATTTTAAGAGTTGCGAAAGAAGTCAAATGATGAGGCGTCACAATGGAGCAGATAATTCGAATATGGCACCCTCCCTACCGCATCACATTGTTATCAAGCTGTCTTCTGTACCGAGATTTCTGCGCGCCTCTTGCACTAATTTTTGTAATGTTTTTAAAAACTTTCAGAACGTAAAAAGAGCTTTGCGGAAGGAACAAGTGCAGCAGTGTGAAAAGGAAAATGTAACATTATTTGATTTTGATCATCACACAACCTTGACTTTTATTATTGTACTGATGTCAAGACAAAAGTAAAATTCAATTTCAGATATAAAATCTGGAAAGGAATATAAAAGGAAATCATTCAAAAGCCAATTTTGCTCTGTCACTGAAGCGAATCCTTTCAGCCGATGACAACAAAAGAAAGCTACTGCAGTTTTGAGCGCTTAGGTTTAAATGCCTTTGAAAGTCACTAGCTTTGACCAGATAAAATGTGCTTGTCAACCATTTACCTATACATTTATGTGTTATGGGGCACGACACAATATAAAAACTAAGTGAAACAACTTTCGTCAGTACTAAGATAAATTCTGTTTTCAATAGTGCTTAAACCACGCCCACATTCTTTGTGCTCAGCCACGCACAACCTTACCATTAAAAAGCCTCTAAACTGTTGTCATCTCATTATAATTAGTATTGTGTCACACGTAATTTCCTTCACAAGCTGTAACAATACTGTTCTTATAAGAAACGGTACTAAAATCTCATGTCCGATCGTGATATTTAGTTGACTTATTCGTTGTTTTTGTCTGAAATGCTCCTGATGAGTGGTATTACGTGATGGATTGCCATAATGTTGATGTGAAGAGTGATTAAATGGCAGTCTGAACGTGGTGTAGGTTGGAATGGTTCGTTGTGTTAAAGGCAAGTCATTCCCCTCTCTAGCGGTTTGAACCAAGAAGGAAAAGATGGGCTGTACCCTGTGCTGGTGATGGGTAGACGGTATTACGATGACTGGTTTGATTTGAATGTCGATTTGCTGTCAATATTGTGGAAACAATATTGGAGAAACATAGACTTCCAATATTCGCACTTCGTGACTCTGTTTATCTGTAACAAAAATAGCCATCACAGTGTAAATGTGGCTTTAGCTTTATCTGTTGAAAACATCCAGCACTTTTTTGACTACATCGTTATGAGGAGCAATATTGCAATATTGAAAGGTCAGTTTGCAACCAAACACTAATTTTTCCGGAAAACCAAACATTTTCATTAGGCCAGGCGAACTCCACAATATCATTTGTTGCAAATTCCTGGTTTAAACAAAAATATGAAATCGCACAACCGAACACAATGCGGCCAAAATCAAATTCGCTTAAAATATAGCACATTGCTAGTAGATTGTTTAAAGCGATGATAACAAAAATATTAGTGATATAAAAAGTGTTTAATGTTGGAATCATTGCTTCCTTCTACTCCATTCCATTTCTCAAGGAAGCAATCAGGCATGGTTTTTGAATACGAAATTATGGGATTCAATGCAACATCCTCAGAGCTCAACTGATATGGTCTAGGAGGCAAGTCTTTCACAGTGCAGTCGTACTTTACGTCAACAAATTACAGCATTCAACAAAACGGTCTGCTTAACTTCGTGTCCTCTCGCACTTTGTCGTCACCACAACCACAGCGGCAAACAGAACGTGTTTAATTGAATTTATTTACCGCTTCCTGGTACATTTATATAACTACTTAAAGTGGGATTTGAACTGTATGTTAGAAAGAATAAGACCCACAAATATTCGCTGCAACAGTCAGAAACTATTAGGATTATAAAGACGAGCATATACGAGTGTGGCATGCAGTCTTTGCAGCTTCAAACGGGAATAAAACTAGGAGCGAAGAGAGCTTACCTCTGCCTCACGTTGCGTTGGGATGTTTTTTCGAGCAGCTTAAACTACATATCGCCCTCTCAGTAAGGTTCCATGAGGCAGCAGTGCTACTGGAGCTCTTCAAAAAGAGCACAGGTGAGCAAAATCGGCGATTTACAAATGCGGTTTTTCCTATGCATAAAAAAAAGTACCTTTGAAGCATTATATATTTAGGGTGATGTACTGCCTTAGCCTTAAGAGTATCCGCCTTAACTATTTTAACATCGCTTCTTATTCCGCAGGTATTTTTCTTGCAAATCGGCTTTGATAAGAATAAAATCGCAAAAACTTCCTCATTTCAACGTTTACGCCTCAATATATCTCTGGTACGTATTGTTGGCGCTCGAATCCGCAAATAGAACTGAATGCTTTTTCATATCACAATAAGTAAACTAATTGAGGAGCAGTATACTGAAAGGAATTGACGAGTAATATTATCGGTGTTGTTGAAACTATACGTTTATAAAAAAAAAAACAAATCCCGCATGTTGGAGTTTAGCGTAATATTCAATCACATCACTGCAAACACTAAGCATAAACTTTGAAATGTATCTAAATGAACCATTTCGAGATTCTAACCAAAAGAATTACCCTAAAAAGAACGGCAGAACAACCTTAAAATTAACGTTTTAGGAGCCAAACAGGGGAGGTAAAATTTGATTTTAGAACGAAAAGGAGAAAAACAGGCACACAAATTTGTCAAAAGTGCACATTGCGTAACATCTGGTGGCCGGCGCTTAATATCGACCTCAATGGGAGCAATATAACACCCCCATTAATTTCTTAAAGAACGCGAACATAAGAAGCAGGTTTCTAAAAGCTGCCCTGAAACATCCACACAAATCACATGCATGAGTAAAAAAAGGGAGTGGTTGCTGCCTGTCGCGAGAAATATTTGGAAATTAATGCACCAGAAGAAAAAAATAAAATGCAAATCAAACTGTTGAAAACTACTAAGGCACTCAATAAGCGATGATGTTTGCCATGTTTAGTGGCAAATCGCCTGTCTTGCTACAAAAAGAGAAATAAGCAATGAGTGGCTTGATTGGAGGTAATATATTTAGAAAATATCGAATAAGGTGTCTGAAATCTAGCTTACTAATCAGTTGAACATTTTCACTCGTAAGCGCAATAAAGCTATTACAGACATACACGTCGCTTCAACAGTTGCCATAACGTAAACAATTGTTTTGCGACTAGCGGCTTCGCGTGTGTTGATCTACGCTGGCTCATATCGGTACTGCCACTAGACCAGCAGGGACACCGGAGATGTCTAATGGAAAAATAACGATAGGTGGTAAGGTTAGTCCAAGAAGGTTAGTCCAGGATGACACAGCACATAGCACACAAACACAGCAGCGTCAACCTTCGCCTAGCACCAACCTTTGCTATCACTTCCTCCTCTGTCTCTGTTCGTAATCTTCGCTTTCTGGCTTCTGAGATGGCATATTTGTAACACTATCCTCTCCGCGAAAAACACAGTCCCGGTGCGTACTATGTTTGAGAACTGCAGTTCGAGTAGTAAGGCTTCATGCGGGCGACATGAATGATATCGGTACGCGGCAAAGCGGACGGTTGTGTCAGATGCACAGGGATGATCTCGTATGTCACGGAAGTGAATCGCGTAAAATACGGTAGGGGCTTGTGTAGTGCGACAAGAGCTTCTAACACAGCCCTGCTCGACAAGTAGAAGTCCAGAGCAAGACGAGAAAGCCAGGAGACTTGTGGACATCCTGATGATGAGTATCATGGCGTCTTTTTTGTGCGTTCTGAGGAAAGCCAGTCGGCGGCGATAACAATACGGGCGGTGTCAGCTCGGGAGATAGCGTCACGAACGTAGGAACTGGTGTTAGCGGTGTGAGGCAGTACGCTGTCAAACTTAAGTGAAGGGTCACGGCCGAATAGAAGATAGAAGGGCGAGTAGCCCACTGTATTGTGACGGCACGCAATATAAGCGAATGTTACAGATGACAAAGCAATATCCCAATAACAGAGGTCATGCGATACG
Organism: Amblyomma maculatum; assembly: GCF_055883805.1. Classification (NCBI taxonomy): domain Eukaryota; kingdom Metazoa; phylum Arthropoda; class Arachnida; order Ixodida; family Ixodidae; genus Amblyomma; species Amblyomma maculatum. Next base: position 49,377,932 of record NC_139354.1, read on the forward strand.
TACATTGATAGCATGTCCGGGAGAGTGCGGTTGAGGTGTTCGGTGAGGTCATTCGTTTGTGAATGGTAAGTGGAGGTGAAATAGTGCTTAATAGAGAAGTACCGGATGACTTCGCTGACTATTCGGGTAAGAAAGCAACGGCCACAGTCAGTGAGTAGCTGGTGTGGCGCACCATGAAGCAGGATGACGTAATGGAGAGGAAACGCAGCCACGTCAGTTGCACAAGTAATGGGTATTGCTCGTCTGACCGCGTAGCGCGTAGTATAGTCCTTGGCAACTGCAATATATCTATTCCCTGAAGCAGACATAGGGAAAGGATCGAGGAGATCAAGGCCGATTAGGGTAAACGGGTCTGTTGGAATGTAGATGTGGGAAGTGTTTTACCCCACTGCGATGACTACTCTATGAATAATGAGCCAGGGAAATCAAACAGTATGTCAGAGAACAGCGTATGACTTGTCAGCGGCAGCTATCACGAGCTCCTTTCTCTGCCAGCTGATAAGCGAGGTACCTGAGAAAGCGTGCCTCAACAATTAAGATCAGCTGTCTGTGGATGCTCGCCGGTACAACCTTCGGAACTGACATGAGAGTTATGCACCCGGGGAAACAAGTTTGGGTTTGAACCGCTATGATGCCCCAGGACTGTCAGAAAAATTGATGTGCCGATAATTCCCTACAGAACACTGCGTAGTTTACCGGATGTGTCATATGAAGTGGCTCCCGACGTAATTAGCCAACCTAGCAGCAGCCAACTTTACTCTAATGTGCACATTGCCCGACTGAAACGTTACGTTACCCGGTGATGCGTGATAGTGTTGTGGCTATGTGTGATGCCGTGGTGTGACACCGCGCGTTGCTAAACCCGTACTGGCTCTTTTGATGCTTCCGTGATTGCCTTTTTTAAAGGGGTGAGAATAATGCCACCTGTCCTGATCTACCAGCTGGCATAGAAAGAAAAGGAAGCTCGCGCAGTAGATTTCTACGAGCCCTAACCTCAGGGGCTCAACTGAGCTTTCCTGTTGTGGATATTTGTGACAATATTCTCCAGTCAGGAAGAGGCCCTTCCGGTAGCTGTTGTTTGAACGTCCACACTAAAGACGCATTTTGGAACAAATCCGTGACAAAAGCAATAAAGTCATCAACTCATTTGGAATACTTTCTGAGTGCTTTGCAAATACTACAAAGCTGAGCAGGTAGTACGGATACCCGTCGGGTAAAGCGACTTCGGCAAAAGTGCATTTTTTCTATAGAGGTTGCTGCATACCTGTCAAAGAAGCAAAGGCTTGCTGCGTTCTGTGTCCTTTGTGCAGATAACTTTCAATGATTTGTTAAAAGTGTAGACTGCATTTGCCATGTCGGTTCTGTCCTAAGGCTTAGAGAATGCAATGGGAGGCCTAGCATTTTAATCAGCTCCAGGCTTTCCTGTTAGGAAATTGTCAACAACAAACCATCCCTTTGTATGTAATCGTTCATCTACGGAGGCCCACAAGCAGACGTCTCCACCCGCGCTTCTCTCGTATCCTTCCAAGAAGTACTTCACACATATGCTAGAGGCTGTTTTGAAAGTGTGCAGTTCGATGGCACATATTTAATTTTATTTTCTTACCAGAAATGTTTCCACCCACTACGATTCCTGACAGGTCAGAGCACAGAGCGTTAAGACTGTGTGAGAAAGTTTTTTTCTGGCATTAAGCATTTACCTCTGAAGCGTTTTTTGTGCTGGCAAGGATAATTCATATCTGCATGAGAATTATGCGATTACACCGCTATTGGTGACAAAGAATATAAAACATCAGTGTAATAACGGGCGGAAAGCTTCTATTTCGTGAGAAGACAAGCTTTTGGGAATATCGTACTTCGAAGGCAACAATTAATAGGATGATCAATCTTCACCTTAAGGATGGATGCAATGGTACCTATAGCACCGCTTTTTTAGTTCGCGATTTTTTACATCCAGATGGAGATATATAGATGTATTTCTTTCTAATCATTTTATTTATTAGATACCCGCATCAGAAGGTATTGAATGAGGCATGAGACACACAGAAATTCACGAGCAGAAAATGTTATGCGCAGAGTTCTGTAATTCAAGCTCGCGTGTAAAGCAGGGAATTAACATAAACCGAGAAAGCGGTGATGATTCTCCCAATCCGATGCTTCCTTGCAACTTGACTTATAGATGGATGCTAAACGGGAAGCGAGGTTGTATGACATCATCCTGAACGTTTGCAAAAATATGCTGCCTCCAATTATGATAGGGAATCACATGCATATTTTAGGCGACCTCTTGACGACAAGTCCTTGAAAGCTTCCTCTCAAACCATAAATGAAAGGCTTTTTGTAAAAAAAAAGCACTATATGCCAATATGCAATAGAAGGTTTTAACAAAAGTCAGAACTTTATTTCAGTTAGCGGCACGTTTGAAAACAACGATACAGGATAGCTGGGTGAAGGGGTTCACAATTTTTGGATAACTGCAATAATTACGCTAATACACGCCTTTTCTATGCTGATCATCACACCGCATGGTTTGAGAAGACAGTAACGGCATCTTAATTTCATAGCATTCCAGGTAGCAGAGAATGTGGGGTCCTAGTAGGTCCACTTTAGGCAAGTTGGGCTGGGGCAACCATCATAAAACCTTCATCGGTCCCGGATGGGGCAGAAGTAGGCAAGCCCTATTTCGGCTTGCCCTTGTTCCTGCTGCATGGGTCCCATACTGGCGTTGCTCGGGCTAATGCAGAGCACATTCCTGCATCCAGACCATAAGAGTCTCTTGTAGGATATTTGAGTACATCTAACCTAAATGTGGGCTCTTTATGGGCAAGCCCTTAAAATACGAAATGAGGCCGTCCCCGTTAAATCTTTTTTTGGCCTGCATCGGCCGTAGTGGGGCAAACAAAAAACGGACAATCTCACATGCTGCCCCAATTGGCCCCTTGTAGGTTCCTTGAGGACAGGCGTAATATGAATAGGAACTCGGGCAAACCCTCGTAAAGCCCAAATGAGGCAGCCTTAGCTAAACCGCTTTAGGTCCCACATAGGCTGTAGTGAGGCTGGAAGGCGGGCGTGCCCACATGGTACCAAATCGGTTCCTTGTGGGAAATTTCAAGGCACGTGCAACAGCAGGCAGACTCTAGGTTCAAAAACAGCACCCAGCACTAATGGGGCTGCCCACACAAAACTGCTTTTTATATCTCATATTAGCTATAAAGGGGCTGGAAAGCGGGCGGGCCCGCATGATACCAAAATCGGTACCTTGTGGGGAAATTTAAGGTACGTGCAACAAGTGGACTTTATGTTCAAAAACAACACCCAGCCCTAATGGGGCTGCTCACACAAAACCGCTGTAGGTCCCACATCGGCCGTGATGGGACTAGAAGGCGTGCGTGTAATTGTGTATTCATTCTTTCAAACCTTTATTTATATTAGATGTTGCCCTAAATTACTTTTATAGATGATTTGTATAACAGTTTTTGCCATGTTTAGTCGGCTAGAAATGGCTTTAGTTCTCGCGCTCATGCAAATTGCGCTAAAATACTAAAACATACTAATTGCTAACTGCTGCTCTTTATTGGGTCGCTGTGGACAGCCTGCCACTCTGGGCACAATATTGCTGTTGAGAGCACACATCTTTGCAGCCTGAACAAGATGCACATGAAGTCATTTAGTCTAGATTAATGTTAGGAATTATTGTAAAATTTAATATTGTGGCTGTTTAGAAAAGGCAGACGTGTATAAAATAATTACTTATTTATGTACATAATATTGATTTGGAATACTTGGACTAGGGATTCCTATCAATTTCCTGCGTCGAACCCCTATGGAAATAATGTGGGCACGCCGAAGTGCTGCTTGCGCTATAGAACCCGCATCTGTTCTATGTCATTATCCGAGGGGCTAACCAAAATAAAAAAAAATGTTCATCCAGAGCGGCTGCCCAAATCAGTCCAAAGTAGGACCATCGGGGGGAATTGGCAGAATGTGCCCTTTTGGAAATTCGGGGAAAATGTGGGCAGCCCTGCCAGGGCTGCCTGCATCGGCCCCTTGTGGGGCCCACTTTGTCGACAGCACCCTTCAGGCCTAGGCTGGCCCCTCTTGCAGCACCCACATTGATCAAGCCGGGGCGGTCCTGCATTGAGAACATCAGAACCACCGGGACCCTCCCTTCAAAGCCCACTTTATGCTACCTCGGATGGTGTACCAGTGTTCTACCGCCGCCCTGTGTGGTCAGCGCGCTCTTCGCTAGGTCTTTTGCTTGCGCATGGCTCATGTGACTGGTCGAGGTTCGAGGCACATTACTCGTTAGGCAACAGAATGTAGCGAGCACAATGTCATGTGAGCTTAAAAGAGTAGCGTCCATACAGAACGGAGCTGAAAAGCGTACTGCTTTATTTTCCAAGAGAAAGAAACGAAGACAAAGCGCGGAACCGGGGAACACGACAGAGTGTGTCTTCGACATCTATTGGGAGCTCGTAGAGACCCAAGCTCTGAGCATGCGATGGGAAGTCTCGAACGTCCAAATAGCGAAATCGGTGCGGAGAAGAGTCTCCCCACAGCTTCGATCTTCCGGTCAACCGGCGACCTAACGTCGCCTCCTGTTCTCGTGCTTGCGCCGGCAACAACACTTGTTCAGGGCACCCCCACGTAAGCCTCGCCGTAGAATTTCGGAGCAAAGATGAGTAAATGAGCGTGTAGGAAGAAAAAGTAAAGACAAAAGAAAACAGGAACTCAAGCACTTAAGAGCCCAGAAGAGAAGCGTTCAAATGCGCAGATTTCAAGCGGTCGAGGGCGACAATTTCCACGCAGTTTTTGTGTTTAACATTTGCTGTTCTGAATTTTCTCGCTAAGTTGTATGCGGGCGTAAGCGGTGCTTTCACCAAGTCGCAACGCACAGGCACCTGCTAAGTGGTGTTCATGGCAGAGCAGGTGAACACTTGCTGCCTAATGGGGGCACGCGTGGCTGTCGGCTGTAGCTATTGCAGCCAAGCTTGCAGCAGCACTATGTGTTGCGCAGGGGTTGGTTTGGCACGCGGCTGCTCTCCGAAAAAGTTTCCCTGATATAGGACAGGTGTTGCATGAAGCATCTCTGCAGCACACCACACAAACACACACACACACACAGCAGCAGAACACACACTCTCCTTGTGAAATTCTGGCCAGTTTGCGAACTGCCGCTTAAAATCCCTGGACCTTGACTTGAAGTTCCGCCTTCCACCTGGCCTTCCCCGACGCGAAGAAACTTTACTGTGCCGCTTGTGGGTTGGTGTAGCATTCACAAACTCGTATTCTTTTATGATAGGCATGGTAAACGACCCTGCATGTACAAACTGTGGATGCGACGAGTCTATAGGCCACATTCTTTGTGCTTTCCCGATACACAGTGAGGAAAGGCAGTGTCTATGCCGTTCGCTGGAGCATCTAGATGGACGCCCATTGAGTGAAATTAAGATTTTAGGTCCCTGGCCACGGCGATCGTCTGCGGTGAAGGCCTCCTAGGCACTGCTCCGCTTTATGAAAAGCACAGGTCTAATCGAAATACTATGAGTTTGCTGTGATATGGCTGTGACGTGAGGTGATGTGGCGTATCTGTTATGTAACTGTGCTAACTTCAACTATCCCGCTCTAACAACTTTTATATCCACTCATCCCCTTCCCCCAGCGCAGGGCAGCAAACCGGTTGCTTTTACTGCTTAACCTCCCTGCCTTTCCTCCTCATCTTCCTCCTCCTCCTCTGCAGCACTAAATCCAACATTTTCCTTTATGGTAAACTGCAGGCCTAACAGTAGGAGATGGAGTGTTTCCAAGCAGTGCTGCCTGTCGACTGTCTTCATTATTGAGGCTTTAAGGCTCCGGTGCAAGCACTCCACTGTGTGGTTAGTTCATGGGTGATAGGCTGTAGTTTGATGTAGCCGTGCGCCGAGAAGTCTTGAACGAATTCAGAACAGGCTACTCTAGAATTGTCTGCCTCTATCTGTTGTTGTCCGGGGAGGGCATCCAACGCGTGACAACCACGCAGAAACAAAAACCATCGCCACTGTTTCCATGGAAGTGTCTTTGAGAGGTATTGCTTCTGGCCACCGAGAGTATTTTTGCATGCATGTGAGGAGATAGCGGAAGCATTGGCAGGGGAGCAAAGTCCCCACAAGGTTCAGGTGCACGTAATCTAAACTGGACTCAGGCTGCCGAGACGAGTAATTTTAGCTCACCGGCACTGCGGACATGATTGCGCCCATTGCCGGATATCGGCACACACAATAAGCAAAACGAAGTTGCCGGTGAAGGGTGGCTGATGATTTGCATCGAATCAAACACCGCTCGTAGGAAGCTGAGTGGAACGAAGGTTCGTTTGCCTTGGAGATGCCACACGTCAGCTTGGATGTAGAGTTCTGGAGCAGTACTTCCGAAACTACTATAAATGACGGTACACAAGATAACTTCGTACCTCTGTGTCATTACCAGGGCTTCGTCGAGTGTTTCCAAATCCACAAAGATAGGACTGACAATGTTGCGCTTATTCATAGATGTGCATCGACGGCTTCATTCTCGGAACCCGGAACGTGGCACATGTCAGCGGTAAAATTCGATGTAAATGTCAGCTGTCCGAGCTCATGTCCGGAGTTTGAAGAGCTGTAGTCTTTAAAACGAAGGCTAGTGGGTTGTGGTCGGTTAGGATGTAGACATACGGCCTTCCAGGCAGACGTGGAAATGCTTGGTGGCGCACTAAATTCTCATAGTTTCTGCTAAATGTGTGTACTGCACGTGTGTGGGCTTAATATTCTTATAGAAGCAGCCTACTGGTTGCCATGCTAAACCATTGTATTCCTGAAGGGCAGCCCCTTTTGCCGTTGCTAAGGATTCCACCATCATACGTGATGGGGTATTTCAGAAGGCGGTGAATCAGGGGTGTTGCGACCACGAGCTGCTTTTTTGTCTTGTGAACGCGACAGCATGATACGGATTCCAGCAAAACTCCTCAGGGTTCATTGTGTCCCGTTTCGCTCAGGAGATGCAGCATGTGGTGAAGTAGTTGTGTCTGGCGTTGGTCGCAAAGTTCTTCCACGCAAATGAGCTGCTTGAGTCCGGCTTGCCCAGAAATCTCAGTTCGCTGCATAACCGTGTTCTTGAGCTTGGTGTAAGGGTTGTCAGCTGGGGCAGATGAAAGGTTTCAACTATGAAGTCGGCGATGTCAGGAGACAGAGAAGTGACCACGCGCATATATTTTTTAGACAGGGAAGTAGTGCGCCGGAGTTGAAACAAGCCTCGAATTGGCTAAACCACACTCGTGGATTCTTCGGTCAGATATTCGGAAGCCTGAGGACTGCGGCCAAGACACAAGTCGAGCTCGACGTGGTTTGCAGTTCGTGATCGAGCATGTCACTCGATTTGTTCGGGTTACCAGTTTGTAGTCAGCAGGGTGCTGGGTTGAGCCAGAAAAATTTACGTCCACCCACAAAGGAGGTTCAAAGCTGACTGTTTTTGTTTCCAAGGGAAAGGAACGCGAATGTATAGCGCGGAAGCGGGGAACAGGAGATAGTGTGTCTTTTCGGCATGTGTTCTGAGCTCTTAGAGATCCGCGCTCCGAGCAGCCGAGGGGACATTTCAGATGCCAGAATAGCGAGAGCGGCACGGAGCAGAGAGACCCATCGAGCTGCCAGATCAGAGAAACACATCTAACTGCGAGCTGCCGGCCAACTGGCACCACAGGGTCGCTGCCTCCCACGACGATTCTTCCCCTCCTTCCCCGCAGATAGATGAAATATCGCACATGATGGACGGCGGAATATTCGTCCTAATTGAAGCATTTAACAGGAGCCTTGCTAAGCGCACTTTGTGAGGGCGCGGATGTGTGTATGTATGCATACACAACTGGAATCATTCCAGTGTGGCGTGCTCGTATAAGGTTGGCTCCAAACATCACTTTTAAGAATAACATTCAACAGCAGAAGGAAATATTGTTACGGTGAAATAGCAAAGGGGTGTATATTTACAGTAATATGGCAGTGGGATAAGGTGAAGCCCACTAGCCTGCAGCACCAACGCATTATCCTCTTCTTCTCCCAGACCAGCACAATCCTTCCTCATCGTCAGTGGCATGACATTTCCCCCCTACTCAGCCTAAGCCCTCTGGGCGTGTTCGTGAGTCATGCGAGGCTGACACGGCCTCAAGCGGGCAACATGACATAGTTCGGTTTTGGCAGACCGACGACCCGATGCTGTCAGGCGGGCGATTGCATAAGTTAAATCACTGATACGTTTGACAACCACATATGGGCCGTCATAGTGGGCCAAGAGTTTTTGATGTAAGCCACGGCACCGAATTGGACGCCATAGCCAGATTAAATCCCCTACAGAGTACGTGACCCGCCGGTGACTGGCATCGTATCGCACTTTAGAACGTTCTTGTGAAGCCCCAGACCGTAATCGGGAGATTCTCCGAGCTTCTTCGGCGAGACAGAGGGTCTCAGCCAGGCAGGGGTCTTCACGGCTTGTGAAGGGAAGGATAGTATCCAGAGAGTAGCGTGGTGGTCTGGCATAGAGCAGGAAAAATGGACTCTACCCAGCCGTCTCATGCATGGCGGTATTAAACGCACACGTGATGAAGGGTAGTATGGTGTCCCAGTTCTCATGCCCTGCGTCACCATGCATGGCTAGCATGTTGATAAGCGTACTGTTGACGCGCCCACTCAAGTCATTTGTCTGGGGATGGTATGGCGTCGAATGTCGGAAAGTTACGGCGCATAAACGCATGAGCTTTTCAACATCAGCAGTGAATTGTCGGCCCCGATCCGTGATGACAATTCGTGGCGGCCCGTGTCGTAAGATGACTGAGTGCAGCAAGGAAAGCGACACCTGATGCGCCGTAGCAGATGTAAGAGCGGCGGTTTCACAGTAACGTGTGAGATAGTCCACGCAGATTACAATCCAGCGATTTCTATCCACAGACTTCGGAAACGGACCTACGAGGTCAATGCCTACTTGATCAAACGGAGCTGTCGGGGTCTTCACAGGGTGCAGCAAGCCAGATTGAGTTGCAGTTGGATGTATGTGGCGATGACATTGCTTGCAACTGGCAACGTATTGTTCAATTGTCGAGCCATTCTGGGCCAGAAAAATCTTGAGCACGGTGGAGTGTTCGAACCGATCCCAAATGCCAAGAAATTGGCATTTGAGATCGCTGCTGCTGCTGCTGCTGCTGCCGCAGCAGCAGCAGCAGCAGCAGCAGCAGCAGCAGCAGCAGCAGCAGCAGCAGCAGCAGCAGCAGCAGCAGCAGCAGCAGCAGCAGCAGCAGCAGCAGCAGCAGCAGCAGCAGCAGCAGCAGCAGCAGCAGCAGCAGCAGCAGCAGCAGCAGCAGCAGCAGCAGCAGCAGCAGCAGCACGGTGGCTTGGGCGTTGGCAGAGAGAGGCTGCAGACTGCTATCATTTTGCTGTTTCGTTTTGAAAACATTCGTGTCGGGAAACGCCGGCTCGAGGGCCGATATATAATTGTCAAAATAATCGCTGTCAAGTCCAGTCGTGGCCATTGGCATCCTAGAAAGACAATCTGCGTCTGCATGACGCCTCCCGTTTTTGTACACCACGGCAGTCATATTCCTGTAACCGGAGGGCCCAGAGTGCTGCTGGTGCTGCTGGTGCTGCTGCTGCTGCTGCTGCTGCTGCTGCTGCTGCTGCTGCTGCTGCTGCTGCTGCTGCTGCTGCTGCTGCTGCTGCTGCCGCAGCAGCAGCAGCAGCAGCAGCAGCAGCAGCAGCAGCAGCAGCAGCAGCAGCAGCAGCAGCAGCAGCAGCAGCAGCAGCAGCAGCAGCAGCAGCAGCAGCAGCAGCAGCAGCAGCAGCAGCAGCAGCAGCAGCAGCAGCAGCAGCAGCAGCAGCAGCAGCAGCAGCAGCAGCAGCAGCAGCAGCAGCAGCAGCAGCAGCAGCAGCAGCAGCAGCAGCAGCAGCAGCAGCAGCAGCAGCAGCAGCAGCAGCAGCAGCAGCAGCAGCAGCAGCAGCAGCAGCAGCAGCAGCAGCAGCAGCAGCAGCAGCAGCAGCAGCAGCAGCAGCAGCAGCAGCAGCAGCAGCAGCAGCAGCAGCAGCAGCAGCAGCAGCAGCAGCAGCAGCAGCAGCAGCAGCAGCAGCAGCAGCAGCAGCAGCAGCAGCAGCAGCAGCAGCAGCAGCAGCAGCAGCAGCAGCAGCAGCAGCAGCAGCAGCAGCAGCAGCAGCAGCAGCAGCAGCAGCAGCAGCAGCAGCAGCAGCAGCAGCAGCAGCAGCAGCAGCAGCAGCAGCAGCAGCAGCAGCAGCAGCAGCAGCAGCAGCAGCAGCAGCAGCAGCAGCAGCAGCAGCAGCAGCAGCAGCAGCAGCAGCAGCAGCAGCAGCAGCAGCAGCAGCAGCAGCAGCAGCAGCAGCAGCAGCAGCAGCAGCAGCAGCAGCAGCAGCAGCAGCAGCAGCAGCAGCAGCAGCAGCAGCAGCAGCAGCAGCAGCAGCAGCAGCAGCAGCAGCAGCAGCAGCAGCAGCAGCAGCAGCAGCAGCAGCAGCAGCAGCAGCAGCAGCAGCAGCAGCAGCAGCAGCAGCAGCAGCAGCAGCAGCAGCAGCAGCAGCAGCAGCAGCAGCAGCAGCAGCAGCAGCAGCAGCAGCAGCAGCAGCAGCAGCAGCAGCAGCAGCAGCAGCAGCAGCAGCAGCAGCAGCAGCAGCAGCAGCAGCAGCAGCAGCAGCAGCAGCAGCAGCAGCAGCAGCAGCAGCAGCAGCAGCAGCAGCAGCAGCAGCAGCAGCAGCAGCAGCAGGTACGGTGGCTTGGGCGTTGGCAGAGAGAGGCTGCAGACTGCTATCATTTTGCTGTTTCGTTTTGAAAACATTCGTGTCGGGACACGCTGGCTCGAGGGCCGATATATAATTGTCAAAATAATCGCTGTCAAGTCCAGTCGTGGCCATTGGCATCCTAGAAAGACAATCTGCGTCTGCATGACGCCTCCCGTTTTTGTACACCACGGCAGTCATATTCCTGTAACCGGAGGGCCCAGAGTGCGAGGCGACCACATGGGTCTCGAAGGTTCCGCCGCCAACAGAGTGATTGATGGTCAGTTACGACAGTACACGACCGTCCGTACAAATATCAACGGAAACGCTGCACAGCGAAAGCTACAGCCAGACATTCCTGTTCGGTGACTGTGTAGTTTCGCTCCGGCCTGCTCAGTGTACGACTTGCGTACGCGATAACATGCTCTCGTTCATCGTGCCGTTGGACAAGGACTGCCCCGGGACTGATTCCACTAGTGTCCGTACAAACGTCTGTCACTGCAGCAATATCCAAGTGACGTAGGATGGGTTTCGATATTAAAAGAAACTTCAGTTGACGAAATGACGCGTCGCAGTCTGGTGTCCAGTCAAAAGTTTTGTTGAGAAAGCACGTCAACGGGTAAGCGACGTCAGCGAAGTGATGTATAAAGCGTGTAAAATAATAACACAACCATAAAAAACTGCGCAACTCCTTCGCTGTCTGCGGGGGTTTAAAAGACTCAACAGCGGCAGTTTTCTGGGGATCCGGCATTACACCATCACCATTGACAAGGTGTCCTAGCACAAGCGCTTGGCGCTCTCCAAAGCGGCCCTTTTTCGAGTTCGGAATTAGGGCGGCGTTGTGCAGACAATTCAAGATGCGTACTAGACGGTCATTGTGTTCTAGGAAGGATTTCCCAAATATGACGACATTTTAAGCCACGCTGTGCCCATAAAGCGTTCAAATGTGGCTGCCGCATTACATAGCCCGAATGGCATAAGATTAAACTCATGAGGGCCATCTGGCGTTACGAAGGCTGTTTTTTTCTTATCCGCAGGGTCTATTGGAATTTGCCAGTAGCCAGATCTGAGATCAAGACAAGAAAAATAGGACGCACCAGAGAGGTAGTCGAGGGCATATCTATGCGAGGAAGAGGATAGACGTCCTTTTTCGTAACAGAAGTTAGATGCCAATAATTGACGCAGAATCGCCACGAACCGTAAAAGAATAACAGGGGCAGCCCAGGGGCTAGATGACTCCTGTATCACCTTCTTCCGTAGCATGTCCTCCACTTGCTCATGAATAACTTTGCGCTCAGATGGGGACACGCGATATGGCTTTTGACGAATGGGACGAGCCGAACCAATGTCGATGTTATGATGGGTCCGACGTGCAGGGCGAGAGGTCGGTCGATCTGTTTAAGAAAAGTCAAACATAGGCGAAAAAGATGGAAGAATATCCACAAGAGTACAGCGTTGAAGTGAGCTGAGATCGGCGCTGATCATACAGAAGATCGAAGTTTCATCAGCAGGCAGAGGTACGGTGGCACTCGTAGCATCTGTGACCAAAGCAACGACGTGGGGCGCATCGGGTTCACAGGAGGCAAGCTTCAATCCCGTTGGTAAAACTGCAGGCTCGGACGATGGGATTGTCCCTTCCATAGCTTCAATTTTTTTTATCACATGCTGTGCTCCGACACACTCATAAGCGCCAACACAAGGTCAAACTGACGCACTTAATTTTGTCATTGTTGAGGTTCTCGTTCAGTGCTGTGAAGGAGGATCCTATTGCCTCCCCGATTTGATTTCTCGTTAAGCCAAAGCGGAGTTACATATGTGATCATAGAGAAGGAATGCATAGCTGCCGTCCTCATTACGCAGTGTTCTCCTCCTGCCTTTATGAACTTGGGCCATTGAACCCCATTAAACCTATGTCTAGTGACTTCCGTTCGCCGTCGGCCAAGATCCTCATTCATCTGCTGGTTGTAGTTAACCTTATGAACACCTGTGGGTGCCTTGTACGATTGGTACTCCATCTAGAAAGGGTGTTACTTTGGCATCACATACAAATGTAGTCCCATAGTGCTTTCGCAGACTGCCTTTCGCGCCGGCCTCTTTCTACTAGTCTGATGATGAAAAAATGCGCGTTGCCAGGTGCTCTCAGTATCACCCCCTATAAACGCTTCACAACATTCCAATCAGCCAGCTTCACCTAGTGTGGGCAACATGTACAATTTGAGAAAGTGGGAATTACCTTCTATGAAAACTTACGCTATCACGCAACAGGAATCGTTGTATAGGGGTTTGTGTTGTCTACCCGACTCGATAATATCAGACGGCAGCCAGAAATAGCGGCAACCGCTAATATTTTCTGTTACCTGCTCCTGGCAAGTTTGCGCCACAAACTCCCAAGAGATCTTATTATCGACCGCGGTCCCCACTTCAAAGCCGGCATCGACGAGAAATGAATGTCCTTTTTTTCTAAAGTTTTAGCAGTGTTACATACAAATGTTGGTATAATGTTTCTATAAACATTTAAACAACATAAATATAATATTTATGCAACATAAATGTAACATTCGTGAAAAAGTAGAGCAACCTTGCACGAGCATATAAGCCCACTACTCGTGATGGTACACAGCTTCCACGCTTTACAAAGACCACAATACAGCACAACTCCATAATACAGCACCATTTCTACACTCACCTCTGAACAAATAGCCTAGAGTCAAACTTTTATATCCATCGCCGAGTGATGTTCCATGAGTGATAGTGGTGAATGGATAATAAGCAATACTTTCTTGTAAAATATTAGGGCGCACGTGCATTCTACGGTGGGCATCATCTCAAAGCTCTAGTTGCAAAGAAGTGTTATTGAAAAAACATGGTTACTGGAATAAAAAGGGCAAAAGTGCTGCGATTCAGCGTTTGAAATATATATGCTATGTTTTTTGTAGTTATAATACAATATTACTTTAAACTTTAGGAGACAATATTACAAAATATTTGTTTGTACCATTAAAATAATATTTACAATGCAACATGATAAGTAACATTATCATAACATTCAAAAGTCAATATTAGTAAAACGTTTCTTTGAATGTTCTACTAATGTTATTTTTATGTCACAGAATTTTAAGCAACATTCAGGCAACTTAGATAACAATTCGTTCAAGGTCGCCATAGCAGTTATCTCGGCCAAATGCGATCTAAATTGATTGCCAATTGTACTGAACCACGCTCAGGCCGAAGGTGATGTCAAACTTTAAGCCGGGTAAATCTAAAATTGATTTAAGCCAAAGTGAACCGAAATTTTATGCAAATGCGATACCCCCGCAGCATCGTATAGTCCTGAAACAATTTACCTGTATAACACGAAAAATTGATCACTACCGAAATTATTCAAAATTTATATCCAAGTTAATAATCGCATTTGATGTGCACATTAGAAGCAAAATCGGGCTGGGCCATGCCAAAATGCCGCCTCGATGAAAGAAAAAATCAGACCAAGTTTATTATTCTGACAAGAGAAGTACAACAAATGATACCAAGACCAATGAAAACATGCAAATCGGCCGATGCCAACTGAACAATTCGGTCAGGGTCATCCGGAAACTAACCTAAAAATTATGGGGCCACGATTGATATTTAACTGGAACGGGGGCGCCCAGTCTTCGGTAAAAAATGGTCCGTGTCACATGCAAAATTGTAGTCGTCTAAAAAGCAATCGAAATTGATGTCTAAGTAGAATGGAACGAGCCCAGTTTTTTTTATGTGTGTGCAAAAACACTTTCCCTGCCATCAGTAAAATTCGTCCAGGGAGCCGCGAAGAAGCATGAAAATAAATACACTAAGCGTAGGTTCTTTTCGCGAGTGGCTGTAGTAAACACGCCAAACAGCTGTGTGTGCTGGTTTTACCGCTTTTTTGTCATCATTTATTGTAGCTTCAGATCTATCATACTTTGCAAAAAAACTGGGAGAAGGTTTATAACTTTTACTTCCAATGACAGAGTGAAGTCATGTGCTGTTGACTACGGATTCGAAAAGGTGGATGCCCAAGTCGACTTCGTCGAAACCAGTTTAATTTTGTTTCGCACAAACAAAACAATTGCAAGCTGATACGTAAATTTTATTGAACTGCGCCACAACAATTACAGTTGCATCTACAGGTACTTTACATGGCAATGACAGCCAGATGGTCATACACGACAAGCTGCAAATGCTCCCTATAAATAGTGTTTTTGAACCTCAGCATAAGGTGTCATGAAACTAAATTATTGGTGTCATTATAATTACTACAAGCCTGCGCTTTTAATATCGGTGTGATCTGTACAAATAGAAAAGCCGCAAAATGTGCTAAACAAGAGGCTATCTAGAAAGAAGCGAATAGAAATCCACTCTTCCTTATTTCTTCGAAAACATTGAGCGCTAGCAGACGCAATGATCATTTTCATTTAGTTTACCTTAAGAAATACTTCCTCGGAAGTACTATCAGCTTTCTCACTTGAAATATTCACAGGTATACCCTAAATAAATATTGTTATTATTAGATTATGTCCGCACAATAATTGGTACACTCTCTCACTCTAAACAACCTAGTGATGACTGCTTATTAGTCTTCCTCCTGTCAGGACATTTGAAGAGCATTCAGCACAATTATTTAGTAAGTGATTTTTTGATATATCGGTTTTAAAGCGAAAGCTTAACTACGCTAGTTTGAGCCGGTCTTGGCGTGAGCCTAAATTGAACTTTATTTTCACTGTCAAGGAGCAGGACGAAAAACTTTGCTATGAAGTTCCCATGCGTACAGCAAAACAATTGGGGTAGATTACAGCGTCGTGTACGACTGGTGACTCTGCGATGCTGCTCGTGTTTGGTTCGAAAAAGTTATCCTCCGTGATTATATTTCGAGACACATTTCTCTGTGGTCGTCGGTGGAGAAGTGTGAAAGATAGTGCGCCTCTTCTTTCCTGAAAACCAATTTGAAACGTCGCCTATTCCTGCTTTACATAAAGACGCTAAAACAGCAAACAAGAAAAGTGCTAGCTAAATCCCAGCTCACTCAGCAAGAGGAGGCGACGGAAATCGACTAAGAACTTATAATGAATATTGTGAAAGAAGGCTAGGTTAGACGGCAAGGTCGTGACGGCAAGGCCAGCGATGCCTTGTCTAGCGTTTTAATCCGATGACAAAACCCTGGCGCGTGCCGGAGCCGGCGCCGCGGGACGATGATGATGGTATGTACAAATGAAAGAGGAAGATCATGGCATGTACAAATTAAAGAACATCCACGGAAGGCTCACACAATCTGCCCGGGGGGTCGGAAGCGGCCAGCCTGGCCGCTCCTAACTAAGTGATGCATCGCGGCGCACAAACGGCTTCAGGCGAGAGACATGAACAATTTCAGTTCCACGGTGGCGTCGATCAGGTGGGGGATAAACAGGCGTCACTTTGTTGTTCACTGGGGAAGTTTGGCTTATGATCTCATAGGGACCTACGTAGCGGTGGTGGAATTTGTCACTAAGGCCAGAGATGCGAAATGGTGTGTAAAGCAGTACTTCGTCACCAGGACGAAAAGAGACCACTCGATGTGTAGAATCATAGCGAGTCTTGCGGACTTCCTGGCACGCTGCCGTGTTGAGTCGGGCAAGCTGACGGCATCTGGCCACACGAGATAAAAAATGGGTAGGTACTGGTGTGGAGTAGTCGGGCGTAGAAAAGAAGGAAGCGTCAAAAATTGTAGTGGGTGGACGGCCATAAACAAGGAAAAATGGAGAGTAACCGGTAGTTCGCTGTACTGCTGTATTATAGGCGAATGTGACGAATGATAGAATAGTGTCCCAATTTCGATGATCTGGTGTGATGTACATTGATATCATGTCCGACAAGGTGCGATGAAAGCGCTCAGTCAGACCGTTAGTCTGGGGATGGTAGCTTGAGGTTGTCTTATGAAGGGTGGATGAGACGGGAAGAACTTCGGCAACGACTTTCGATAAGAAGGCTGTACCGCGGTCACTTAGGAGCACCCGAGGAGCGCCATGTCGTAATACAATTGATCGCAAAAAGAAATTTGCTACTTCTTCAGCGGAACCAGTCGGTACAGGTGCTGTCTCAGCGTAACGTGTGAGGTGGCCGACAGCTGTTATAATCCAATGGTTTCCCCCATAGGAGAGAGGTAGGGGACCATATAAGTCGATGCCGACTACGTCGAATGGCGTGCTGGGACAAGGAAGAGGTTGTAGAAGGCCAGCGGGCGAAGAAGTCAGCCGTTTGCGACGTTGGCACAGAGGGCAGGATGCGACGTATTTGGCAACGGTGGAAGATAAGCCAGGCCAAAAGAATCGTTTTCTCACGCGGTCGTAGGTTTTGTCAAAACCAAGGTGACCTGCAGTAGCGTCATCGTGGAGAGCCGCCAGTATACGTGGGCGAAGCACACGCGGCGCGACTGGGATCCAGCGACTTCCACCAGGGCAATACACGTAGCGGAGTAGGATGGCATCTTCGAGCTTGAAATTGCGAAGCTGTCGCGAAGCCTAGCATTGGGCGGGTCCGAAGCGCCGATAAGACGGTCGATGATAGGACGGCAGCAGGCATCGGCTAATTGCTGTGAGCGGAGAGCGTGCTTGTTCTCGGAGTCGTCAAAACAAACGGTTGTGATATACGTCGGCCAAAGAGATGGTCGGCTCTGGTCAGAGGTGGAAGTTAATTGTGAAGAAAAGCAGCAAGCGGATTCCGAAAGGGGACAGCGAGAGAGAGCGTCGGCGTCTTGGTGTTGGCGACCAGATTTATAAGTGACGTCGAAATGGTATTCTTGCAGGCGTAGAATCCAGCGGCCAAGTCGGCCTGTCAAATTTTTGAGTGAAGACAACCAGCAAAGAGCATGGTGGTCGGTTACAACTGTGAAGTGCCGACCGTATAGGTAAGGGCGAAATTTTTGGACAGCCCAGACGACAGCAAGACACTCCTGCTCGGTAATGGTGTAGTTTTTCTCAGCTGGAGTGAGAGTCCGACTGGCAAAGGCAATCACTTTCTCACGCGATGTTGCATCACGCTGCAGAAGTACAGCGCCAAGACCGTGACCACTGGCGTCGGTGTGCAGGATAGTTGGAGCGCTGTCACTGAAGTGGCCAAGAACAGGATCTGATGTGAGGGAGTGCTTGAGGTCATTAAAAGCAGTTTCGCACTGCTCAGTCCACACGAAAGGGCTGCGTGCTTTAAGTAGCTCATGAAGTGGTGCAGCAATAGTTGCAAAATGCCTTATAAAACGCCGGAAGTAGGACGCGAGGCCGAGGAAACTGCGCAAATCTGTAATCCGTTGTGGACGAGCAAAGTTCAAGACCGCGATTATTTTTTCAGGATCTGGGCGAATGCCGTCATGGCTGACCAGATGTCCCAATATTCTTATTTCCTTCTGTGCAAAGTGGCACTTCTTGGTGTTGAGCTGAAGGCCTGCCGAAGCGAGACAGGTGAGGACTTCATTCAGGCGCGTGAGATGGTCATTAAAGGTTGCCGAAAAGATAACAATGTCGTCCAAGTAACACAAACAGGTTCTCCATTTGAGGCCACGAAGTACAGTGTCTATCATTCTTTCAAATGTCGCTGGTGCGTTACAAAGTCCGAAAGGCATAACATTAAATTCGTAAAGGCCATCGGGTGTTGCGAAAGCGGTTTTTTCTTTGTCGTCTTCGTGCATAGGTATTTGCCAATACCCTGAGCGAAGGTCCAAGGTCGAGAAATATTCGGAGCCTTGGAGGGAGTCAAGGGCGTCATCAATTCGCGGCATCGGATATACATCTTTGCGGGTAATTTTGTTGAGTGCGCGGTAATCAACACAAAAGCGTACCGAGCCGTCCTTTTTTTTAACTAGCACTACTGGGGAGGACCATGGGCTTGTTGAAGGACGAATTATATTGCGATGAAGCATGTCATTTACATTTTCTTCAATTACTTTTCGTTCAGAGAGGGAAACCCGATAAGGCCGTCGTCGAACGATAGAGTTACCTTCAGTAATGATGCGATGGTGTGCAACACTAGTCCGTCCCAGTAATGTGGAAGTGACATCAAAAATGGCTTGGTGGTGTCGAAGCACTGTCAGCAGTTCTTGGCGTTGGTTCGGCGTGAGTTTAGGATTAATAGTGTTTGCGAGAACAGAAAGAGAGACGTCTGACGAAACACGTTGCTGAGGCGGAGGGGCGGTGAGCACCATCAGGGAAAAAGGTTGAACATCCACCATACAATTCAGAGAAGTTCCTTTTGGGAGCACGAGGGATTCACGTGAAGTGTTAGTGGCCACTACTGTCGCTGAGCCGTTGTGGAACCGGACAAGACTTGACGGGAAGGCGATGCCGCGTGCAAGATGACGATGAGATGGTGCGATGAGTACGTCCCCGTCAGTGATGTAGTCAGAAACAACGGTAAGCAGTTTTTCGCACTGAGGAGGCAAAACAGTATCAGCGGCGGCAACTAGAGGATGATGTCGTTCAGAAACTTCAGATGAAATATCGCTGTCTGTCATATGGATAACACGGTCGCCACAAGAAATTAACGCCGAAGCGGTTGACAAAAAATCCCATCCTAAAATCATCAAATGCGCACATGGTGAGAGCACAGCAAACTGCACATGATGGCGGATGCCGTCGATAACAACTCGTACGGTGCACTTCGCTGAAGGGCGCAAAGGGACATTATTGGCTCCACGGAGTTGAGGCCCATCATATGGGGTTGTCACTTTTCGCAAACGGTAGCACAAATCAGCGTGAATGACAGAAATTGCAGCCCCTGTATCAATCAAAGCTTCAACCGGTACACCTTCAGCGATAACACCAATAACGTTATACGGGCGATCAGGAGGACTTTTAGTAAGTTCGCAGCGTGCAGTTTGACCTCCGGAAACTGCAACACTTAGTTTTCCGGATGGCGGACAGGGAGGCCGGTTGCGGGGCGGAGAGGGGAAACTGAGCGACGGTATGGGGATGTGGACCGGCGTCGGGATACATGGTTCCCACGAGGCTCAGAGGAAGATACTGGAGGTGGGGAGGATCGTCGAGGTGGGCTTGGAATAGACCGGCGTTGATAATATGAGGTTGGAGGCATGTCGCATTCGAAGGTGTCGTAACCACGGCGCTCGTTCTGAAGGCGGCGACGACAGAAACGGGATATATGTCCTCTAATACCACAGTAATAGCAGACTGGTCGGGGGGGGGACGCCAAGGTGCGTAATTGGGTTGTGTCGGTTGAGCCATCGCCATTGCATTGATGTGATTGTATGTTGGTGCCGGTCGGGGCGGGGGATCCAAAGAAGGGAGGGATGCAGCGACGTGCGCGTAGGTCGGCGCTGGGCGGATTGCAGAAGGTTCGGAAGTCATAGGGCGGCTGATGGTAGCTAACTCTTCTTTAATCATGTTGCGGAGAACGGCGTCATTAGGAGGTGCGGAAGAATGATCGCACCCATGTCGACAGAAAGGATTGAGGGCTTGAAGCTCCTCGCGGATGATGGCTCGAATCATTGCCCGCAGATCAAGGTCAGCAGAGGTCGGACCAGTTGCGAAGCCGGGCTGTAGTCGAGAGGACTGTAGCTGATCGAGGCGTTGACAGGTCGTAATAATTGCATCAACACTTGAAGGATTTTGGGCAACTAGGGTGTGATATGCCATAGCATTGATCCCTTTTAAGACGTGGTGCACACGTTCAGGTTCCGTCATGGTGGGACTAATGCGCCGACAAAGTGCAAGAACAGCCTCTATGTAAGACGCATATGATTCGTCGGGACCTTGAAGGCGGGAAGCGAGCTTGTTTCTCGCGATCTCAGTCCGAACTGCCGGGTCGGCGAAGTATTGTCGGAATTGCTGTTTGAAAGTGGTCCAGTTAGTAGTGTGGGGTTCGCGATTAATGAACCAGTTTCTGGCGACCTCAATTAGATAGAACGAAACGTTGAGGAATTTCAAAGCATCGTCCCACCGGTTATAGGCACTGCAGCGCTCATATGTGTCGAGCCAGTCGTCCACGTCTTCGTCACGACGACCAGCGAACAGCGGTGGGTCGCGTTGACGTGTGGGCAGAGTCGGAGGCGTCGGTGCAGCTGAGGTAGAGGGTCCGGCCGGGTCGGGATTGCTCTCGGTGGACATGATTATGGTGGTAGTTGCCAAACGACGACCGGAACGTAGCTCCAGTGAGAGGCAGCAAGGGGATCGAATTCGACCTCCACCACTTGTGAAAGAAGGCTAGGTTAGACGGCAAGGTCGTGACGGCAAGGCCAGCGATGCCTTGTCTAGCGTTTTAATCCGATGACAAAACCCTGGCGCGTGCCGGAGCCGGCACCGCGGGACGATGATGATGGTATGTACAAATGAAAGAGGAAGATCATGGCATGTACAAATTAAAGAACATCCACGGAAGGCTCACAATATCCAACTAGAAGCTATGATGAGAAAGATACAAGAATGCATTCCGACCATAGTATCGCGACAGATAGCCAAAGATGTTGTCGGCTGGCAAGTATGCCGAGTATTCATAAGGCAAGTATGCCATATCAAACATATGACGGCTCGCTAGCATGCAAGTATGCCCTAGCCGTCATGATGCTTAGGGTGCTCAGTGATGACGAGAAGGAGCACCACTATCCACTCCAGGATAACAACACTCTCCAGGTATAACATGGCGGGACGATATAAATAGAATCCCATAGGTTTAAAACAGTGGAATATTTAAGGTTTCAAATTGGGGACTAAAAAATCCGACCTTAAGATACACGTGTGCGCGTATGATCAATATCCGACAGTGGTGACCGTCAAGGAAGCGGACGGGAAACCGAGCCACACAAACTACAAAACGTTCCAACTCAACCCCCCAACTAGTGTCTTCATGCACAAAAATTTTGCAGCAAAAGTTTGAGATCTGAAATTACAAGATAACATTTCATAAGTGATGGTGTCTCTCCTGCCGATCAAGAAGGAGGATCTCCGGCTCCATATCCTGAACGTTTATTGCCCACCCAAATAGAAAAAACGTAACCTCCACATAACTGAGCCGAGCTATTAGGGAAGCGGGCGAGACCTCCTTCTTGGGACGGTAGATTTCAACGCGCACATCTCTTAATACCCTATTGAAAAAACCTATTTGCGGTTTCAATAGGTCCTGTATGAAATAATATGGGAGTATGCAGGAGCCAAAATGGGGCATAAAGGACCCATAAAGACGCATTCAGGACTAGTAGGAGGACGCGCAGGATATGCATATAGGTCCTGTTACTCCTTTTCAGACTCCTTTATCTCCTGTATATATGGATATATGGATATACATGTGGGATATATATTAGGAGTTATCGGAGTTGTGAATAGGTCCTGTGTACCATGATACAGGAGTTGGATGGGCTCCTTAATCAGGATTTGTTTATGGAAGTTTGAAAAGGCAAAGTTTGATATATTCATGCGGTGTCCCCGCTAAATCCAATCAAGAATTAAAAACAAGAAAGCCTTTTTCAAATTTGAATGAAATGAACATGAAAGTTTGTTTTACATTTCGATTTCTGCATGCGCTGCTGTGAGCGCATGCGGTAATTACAATCAACAATCGCTGCACGTCTTCCGACCTTATGACGCACGTTTATATCTGTAACTGATGACGAGTCTGCAATACGGAAGTGCAGGGAATAAATTCGCCTTTCCACATGAACATAAGTATGTTCGAGCATAACTCAAAACACACGTCGCCGCCTACCGAACCATTCATTGATAGCTGCATATCAACAGCGATGCTTATTGAAGGGTTTGCATATTCAAAGGGAGCGATGGGAAGTAAAATACCGCCGCCGCTGCTCTGCTGGCAGCATGGGAAGTTAAAAGGTCATATATATGACAAGCGGATCCGTACGAGATATCTCTGTAGTAGAAAGAAAAATGCGCTCTAACACGGCGAAAAAATAGCCAGTACGTAACATATTCTTAGGTGTACGTGCAAAACACTGATACGTTTGAATGATAGATGATATTGCCTATGTGTATTGATAGAAAAGAAAAAGGTTCAGCGTGTTTACAGGGCAATCGTCGAAGGACGACCGCACGTAAGAAAAAAATGCAAAGTGCGAAACAGAAAATCGCAATAGAAAACGACGAATATAAGGACACAAACCATCTGCCGCCGTGGTGTAGTGGTTAGCGTGCTGGCCTGGTATATGGTGTAATCCATCAGATCATGGTTCGATTCCTGGTGCGCAAGACTTTTTTTTTCATTTTTTTTTATTTAAGTGCATTTTTTTATTTACCTGAACGTCTTTTTAGCCTGCATCCTCATTTTCCCCACAACGAGGGGCGCTGACCACATTCGACAACGCACATAGCCTGCGACTCCTACTACTCCTTTCCTACCACTCCCTCAACTCCCACAACTCCCATGTCCAATAACCCCATATGAATAGGTCCTATATACAGATTTTTTTCAATAGGGTAGGGCTGTCGCTGGGAGGGGAAACGACCCAGGTAGCACCAAACATTAGAATAATGTTATAAATTTGTTATCTAAGTTGCCTGAATGTTGCTTAAAATTCTGTGACATAAAAATAACATTAGTAGAACATTCAAAGAAACGTTTTACTAATATTGACTTTTGAATGTTATGATAATGTTACTTATCATGTTGCATTGTGAATATTATTTTAATGGTACAAACAAATATTTTGTAATATTGTCTCCTAAAGTTTAAAGTAATATTGTATTATAACTACAAAAAACATAGCATATATATTTCAAACGCTGAATCGCAGCACTTTTGCCCTTTTTATTCCAGTAACCATGTTTTTTCAATAACACTTCTTTGCAACTAGAGCTTTGAGATGATGCCCACCGTAGAATGCACGTGCGCCCTAATATTTTACAAGAAAGTATTGCTTATTATCCATTCACCACTATCACTCATGGAACATCACTCGGCGATGGATATAAAAGTTTGACTCTAGGCTATTTGTTCAGAGGTGAGTGTAGAAATGGTGCTGTATTATGGAGTTGTGCTGTATTGTGGTCTTTGTAAAGCGTGGAAGCTGTGTACCATCACGAGCAGTGGGCTTATATGCTCGTGCAAGGTTGCTCTACTTTTTCACGAATGTTACATTTATGTTGCATAAATATTATATTTATGTTGTTTAAATGTTTATAGAAACATTATACCAACATTTGTATGTAACACTGCTAAAACTTTAGAAAAAAAGGACATTCACTTCTCGTCGATGCCGGCTTTGAAGTGGGGACCGCGGTCGATAATAAGATCTCTTGGGAGTTTGTGGCGCAAACTTGCCAGGAGCAGGTAACAGAAAATATTAGCGGTTGCCGCTATTTCTGGCTGCCGTCTGATATTATCGAGTCGGGTAGACAACACAAACCCCTATACAACGATTCCTGTTGCGTGATAGCGTAAGTTTTCATAGAAGGTAATTCCCACTTTCTCAAATTGTACATGTTGCCCACACTAGGTGAAGCTGGCTGATTGGAATGTTGTGAAGCGTTTATAGGGGGTGATACTGAGAGCACCTGGCAACGCGCATTTTTTCATCATCAGACTAGTAGAAAGAGGCCGGCGCGAAAGGCAGTCTGCGAAAGCACTATGGGACTACATTTGTATGTGATGCCAAAGTAACACCCTTTCTAGATGGAGTACCAATCGTACAAGGCACCCACAGGTGTTCATAAGGTTAACTATAACCAGCAGATGAATGAGGATCTTGGCCGACGGCGAACGGAAGTCACTAGACATAGGTTTAATGGGGTTCAATGGCCCAAGTTCATAAAGGCAGGAGGAGAACACTGCGTAATGAGGACGGCAGCTATGCATTCCTTCTCTATGATCACATATGTAACTCCGCTTTGGCTTAACGAGAAATCAAATCGGGGAGGCAATAGGATCCTCCTTCACAGCACTGAACGAGAACCTCAACAATGACAAAATTAAGTGCGTCAGTTTGACCTTGTGTTGGCGCTTATGAGTGTGTCGGAGCACAGCATGTGATAAAAAAAATTGAAGCTATGGAAGGGACAATCCCATCGTCCGAGCCTGCAGTTTTACCAACGGGATTGAAGCTTGCCTCCTGTGAACCCGATGCGCCCCACGTCGTTGCTTTGGTCACAGATGCTACGAGTGCCACCGTACCTCTGCCTGCTGATGAAACTTCGATCTTCTGTATGATCAGCGCCGATCTCAGCTCACTTCAACGCTGTACTCTTGTGGATATTCTTCCATCTTTTTCGCCTATGTTTGACTTTTCTTAAACAGATCGACCGACCTCTCGCCCTGCACGTCGGACCCATCATAACATCGACATTGGTTCGGCTCGTCCCATTCGTCAAAAGCCATATCGCGTGTCCCCATCTGAGCGCAAAGTTATTCATGAGCAAGTGGAGGACATGCTACGGAAGAAGGTGATACAGGAGTCATCTAGCCCCTGGGCTGCCCCTGTTATTCTTTTACGCAAGAAATACGGTTCGTGGCGATTCTGCGTCAATTATTGGCATCTAACTTCTGTTACGAAAAAGGACGTCTATCCTCTTCCTCGCATAGATATGCCCTCGACTACCTCTCTGGTGCGTCCTATTTTTCTTGTCTTGATCTCAGATCTGGCTACTGGCAAATTCCAATAGACCCTGCGGATAAGAAAAAAACAGCCTTCGTAACGCCAGATGGCCCTCATGAGTTTAATCTTATGCCATTCGGGCTATGTAATGCGGCAGCCACATTTGAACGCTTTATGGGCACAGCGTGGCTTAAAATGTCGTCATATTTGGGAAATCCTTCCTAGAACACAATGACCGTCTAGTACGCGTCTTGAATTGTCTGCACAACGCCGCCCTAATTCCGAACTCGAAAAAGGGCCGCTTTGGAGAGCGCCAAGCGCTTGTGCTAGGACACCTTGTCAATGGTGATGGTGTAATGCCGGATCCCCAGAAAACTGCCGCTGTTGAGTCTTTTAAACCCCCGCAGACAGCGAAGGAGTTGCGCAGTTTTTTATGGTTGTGTTATTATTTTACACGCTTTATACATCACTTCGCTGACGTCGCTTACCCGTTGACGTGCTTTCTCAACAAAACTTTTGACTGGACACCAGACTGCGACGCGTCATTTCGTCAACTGAAGTTTCTTTTAATATCGAAACCCATCCTACGTCACTTGGATATTGCTGCAGTGACAGACGTTTGTACGGACACTAGTGGAATCAGTCCCGGGGCAGTCCTTGTCCAACGGCACGATGAACGAGAGCATGTTATCGCGTACGCAAGTCGTACCCTGAGCAGGCCGGAGCGAAACTACACAGTCACCGAACAGGAATGTCTGGCTGTAGTTTTCGCTGTGCAGCGTTTCCGTTGATATTTGTACGGACGGTCGTGTACTGTCGTAACTGACCATCAATCACTCTGTTGGCGGCGGAACCTTCGAGACCCATGTGGTCGCCTCGCACTCTGGGCCCTCCGGTTACAGGAATATGACTGCCGTGGTGTACAAAAACGGGAGGCGTCATGCAGACGCAGATTGTCTTTCTAGGATGCCAATGGCCACGACTGGACTTGACAGCGATTATTTTGACAATTATATATCGGCCCTCGAGCCAGCGTTCCCCGACACGAATGTTTTCAAAACGAAACAGCAAAATGATAGCAGTCTGCAGCCTCTCTCTGCCAACGCCCAAGCCACCGTACCTATAAGCCGTTTTAGAGCGCAGCTCTTTGGCGTCCGTTCCTGGGTTTCGCGTCGGCGTCGGCCTCGTAACCAGCTCCGCCCCCCTTTCATCCCCCCAGCGCTAGCAGCGACCGACTGATACCGCTGGATGCCGCTGACGCCGCTAGAGAGTCAAGATAACGTGACTGCATAGAACACCGTCGCCGCCATGCAGAAAGAGGAGGGGAGAGTCCCCCCGCATCGGCGGCGTTGTCCCTGAAACCAAATCCGCAGCTGGGGTTGACTCACTATCGGCGTCAGCAGCATCAGTCAGTCGCTGCTATCTCTTCCCTCCTCCCTTTATCGCGTTGTCCGCTTGCTGCTCGCGCTTCTGCCCCCATCGTTTGCCGCTGGGTGTACACGCCGCCCCCCTCCCCCCTCTTCCTGCGAGTCTGCGGTTGTCAAAGCGCCGGCTCGAACTTAACTCCTTTCTTCGCTCCTCCTCCAATGCAACC